>NW_018403868.1:14333-81463 GCF_002113885.1 Mizuhopecten yessoensis | reverse complement strand
GGGTGTGTATGTATCCTTGGTAGCCAAAATGTGTCTGTAGGTTTAAGGGTGTGTATGTGTCCTTGGTAGCGGAAATGTGTCTGTAGGTGTAGGGTTGTGTATCCTTGGTAGCGGAAATGTGTCTGTAGATGTACGGGTGTGTATGTATCCTTGGTAGCCAAAATGTGTCTGTAGGTTTAAGGGTGTGTATGTGTCCTTGGTAGCGGAAATGTGTCTGTAGGTTTAGGGGTGTGTATTTATCCTTGGTAGCGGAAATGTGTCTGTAGGTGTAGGGGTGTGTATGTATTCATGGTAGCGGAAATGGGTCTGTAGGTGTACGGGTGTGTATGTATCCTTGGTAGCGGAAAGGTGTCTGTAGGTGTAGGAGTGTGTATGTGTCCTTGGTAGCGGAATTGTGTCTGTAGGTGTACGGGTGTGTATGTTACCTTGGCAGCGGAAATGTGTCTGTAGGTGTAGGGGTGTGTATGGATCCTTGGTAGCGGAAATGTGTCTGTAGGTGTAAGGGTGTGTATGTATCCTTGGTAGAGGAAATGTGTCTGTAGGTGTAGGGGTGTGTATGTATTCATGGTAGCGGAAATGGGTCTGTAGGTGTACGGGTGTGTATGTATCCTTGGTAGAGGAAAGGTGTCTGTAGGTGTAGGAGTGTGTATGTGTCCTTGGTAGCGGAATTGTATCTGTAGGTGTACGGGTGTGTATGTTACCTTGGTAGCGTAAATGTGTCTGTAGGTGTAGGGGAGTGTATGTGTCCTTGGTAGCGGAAATGTGTCTGCAGGTGTAGGGGTGTGTATGTGTCCTTGGTAGCGGAATTGTGTCTGTAGGTGTACGTGTGTGTATGTTACCTTGGTAGCGGAAATGTGTCTGTACGTGTAGGGGTGTGTATGTGTCCTTGGTAGCGGAATTGTGTCTGTAGGTGTACGGGGGTGTATGTTACCTTGGTAGCGGAAATGTGTCTGTGGGTGTAGGGGTGTGTATGTGTCCTTGGTAGCGGAATTGTGTCGGTAGGTGTACGGGTGTGTATGTTACCTTGGTAGCGGAAATGTGTCTGTACGTGTAGGGGTGTGTATGTGTCCTTGGTAGCGGAAGTGTGTCTGTAGGTGTACGGGTGTGTATGTTACCTTGGCAGCGGAAATGTGTCTGTAGGTGTAGGGGTGTGTATGTATTCATGGTAGCGGAAATGTGTCTGTAGGTGTACGGGTATGTATGTGTCCTTGGTAGCGGAAATGTGTCTGTAGGTGTACTGGTGTGTGTGTATCCTTGGTAGCGGAAATGTCTCTGTAGGTGTAGGGGTGTGTATGTATCCTTGGAAGCGAAAATGTGTCTGTAGGTGTAAGGGTGTGTATGTATCCTTGGTAGAGGAAATGTGTCTGTAGGTGTACGGGTATGTATGTGTCCTTGGTAGCGGAAATGTGTCTGTAGGTGTACGGGTGTGTATGTATCCTTGGTAGCGGAAATGTGTCTGTAGGTGTAGGGGTGTGTGTCCTTGGTAGCGGAAAAGTGTCTGTAGGTGTAGGGATGAGCAGGTCTTGTTTTGGGTGTTTTGGTATGATGATGGTGCTCGGGTGTATTGCAACATGATGGTATAACTTGTTGTAGAATAGCATACGTTTGTTGTAGTCAGCGTGGTTTTAGTGAGGATCAGCTTAGTACACTTATGTGCTGTGGTACATGTTGTGAACGTATCTGCTGCTATGTATACGTTGTATTTGGTTAATGTAATGTGTTATATAGGTCTAATATGGAAGAGCAGTATTCTTTTCATACATGTTCTTATACATTATAAAGGTTTCTTTTCGATCCAAGTGCTTTGTTTGCATTGCAGGTGGTGTTGTTAATGTGGATGTCCCATTTGAAAGTACTTTGGGATATTACACCCCAGTATTTACTAGAATCTCAGACTTGGTATAATGGGTGGTTGTGAAGTTCGTGTTATCAGTTTGCCTATTGTTTGATGTGAAGATCATTTACACTAGTATGGGTGAAGTTGCATAAGCATGTTATGTTCCGATTTTCCTGCTGAGCTTATGTCATGTAATTTGATTGTATCTTTTCTATTGTTTAATGTTTTGTATAGTGTCGCCTGCAAAGAGTGTGAGGGAGCTGTGTTTTCTGTATTCGGGTAGGTCTTTGATGTATATGAGGAATAAGATGGGATCTAAGCCAGTGCCTTGATGCACAGCTGATGCAACGAGGCATTTGTTAGCCGTACATTAAACATAAGTATATAGACAGCAATAAAACCATATCGCCAAATGAACATGTTCAGTGTATAGTATACATAACCTTATTAAATAGAGATTTGATGGAGATAGTGTACAGATAGCGACGTTTTAGACACCAGTTGATTTGTTAGTCCTGTATTTCAGTGGGCGGATCAACATATAGTATATACATATACAAAGACCTGACGCATTGGACCTATGGTTATTATCAGTCAAACACGCCAGGAAAAAAAATGAGTTAAACTGAAGAGAAAATTGTTGGGAATACACGATGCTATATAATTTCCGCAGAGCAACTGGTGTGTATATTTAGCAGTTTGACCTGTCCTCGAACTCTTCGGCTCAATCGAGTGAAAATTCGAAGCCTATTTACACGACAAAGGTGGTCTATCTATACCCGTACAGGTAGGGCGCTAATACATACACACGTACTAATTGTAAGCCGTCCATGGGGCTATTTAAATTTTAAGCCAAGCCACAAATTCTTCCACACACATTGACTATACTATAGGTATACCAGTGACCGTGTGGTGGTATCTCCAACGTCGGCTAACTCCTCACCAGAAGAAACTGTGAAAGATAAAGAATGTGTTACCTGGCTAGGTAAGCACCGCAGGTCACGAAACACTACTGTCGTTCACGCATCGGCGGTGAAGCGGGTTCCCTACTCACCTCAGTATAATGTGTGTGTAGGTAGGGCGTGTCGCTCGCTGTATACACATGTCAAGTCAGAATCTCAATCTGAATTTCGAAACCTCGTCAGTCACGGTGTGACTGACGAGTCAGTGTCCACCACCCGGAACTCGGACGAACACCTGTAACATTTCAGACGTCCAGGACAACTCCAACCATGGCTAGCTGGCCAGGGATTATGCTGGCAGCTGCAACTTTAACTTTCATCGGATTGTTTTTTCAAGTGGGCGGTTTTGTGCTGCCGTGGTGGTTTGTTATAGGGGATGGTGTGTACATTGGAGTGTGGTATATGTTGAACTGTAAGAGTGGGATCGTCTCTGTCCGTAATTGTTCCGTGTATAGCTACAGAGAAGACAGCATCGTCACTGAATACAACGCTACCGCTATAGGTAAGACCGATAGCGCCTTCATATGATACAGTATAAGGCACACGAAACGTCATCTGTGCAAGTGAATAACGGTCTAAACTCAGCTGTGTTTGGTCATTTATTCGAATTGTAATGTATGACATCACCTGAATAGCAAGAGAGTTATGCTACAAGTAAATTGCCTCTACCAAATGTAGTTTAGATGTAAACATTCAAATTACGCATGCGCGACCACTTACTGATCAATATGAAACTGGCTATTAATCTTGTCGGTTTGTTGATCTCCGGAGGGGATAAACTTGATTAAAACGTATCCAGTGTCAACTGCTCTGCAGAAGTCTGCTTCAGATTAAAACACGTCATTTACCTGTTAGCTTGATGGTGTATTGAATATCATGGCATTGGAACACGCACCCATTCATACATCAGTGTAATAAAACGAAAGCGGTTAGACTCACAATGAAGGATTCTCTGAACGTAACACCCTAGTAGCACTGTCATTCATACATACCAAATACATACGGTAACAGTGGTTGATTTTTAAAATGTGGAAAATAAAAATACACATTTTTTTTGTGTACACTTAGAACTTAAAGATGCATGGTGGGATGTATTGCCGTTAAATTATGCAACATAAAATCGTCTTCTATATTTAGGAAAACAAAAGAACGTGCTCCTGTGAACGGAGAAAAAAGTTCTGTAACAATATTATATGACACGAAATAGAAAGTGTAACAGCGTGCTGTGTGGAGCCTCCATACAGTCTACAAAGTGTGAACAATCTCACGTGACGAGTAAAACCATTGGCTTAACAGCATTATAAATGCCTTTTTACGAATGCAGTTTAAATAGTATATGTATCTCTGATAACAGGCAATGTTTGTTATATAAAAATACACGATTAACAGCGATTCGGAAACAACACCTTAGTAATTATATACAATAACCACACGGTTTTCAACAGCAATCATATTTTACATACATGTAGGATAAGAACAGAGGTAAGTTAATTGTTCGTGTAAATGATTTAATACCGTTTCAGGGTATACTAAATGTATTTCAGTGATTTTCCGTGTAAATGATTTAATACCGTTTCAGGGTATACTAAATGTATTTCAGTGATTTTTGGACACGGATATTGATGTCCTCGACACGTGCTGTTAATCACTCAGAAATGGGACTCATAAACAATTTAAATTGCTGTTTAAGACTCTCTTGAACAAAAATACAAAAATCACTTTTTTTAAAAGGTAAGTACAAGTGTGTATGGAGCTCGCTCCAATAACTCGATGTTAAATGGTTCATTTTATGAGGAGACACATCGGATTAATGTGTGTATTATATATTTTGTATCTTTTTGCATTTACATGTATGATGGAATTAATTGATCCGAAAAAGAACAAATATATAGAGGATATTATTCAAGTCAGTGGGAGTTTGTACGTAGGCGGGTGGGTAACGTGTACCTACGCATATACGTCAAACCTCTGATAACATCACTACTGCCAGTCACGAATACCTGTCAGAGCGAAATTGAAAATGGTCAAGAGTCTCGATGGTATCAACATTTTATCAGTTCAGGTCATCTTGATGTCGTTATTCTATGGTCAGTTCGGCCTGGCCAAGGGCAATTACGACGACTAATACACACGCCTACAAAATAGTAGACTAGACATATATGTATTTCCATAGAAACTCCAGTATTACGATTTGTCAATTTAGCTAAGTATTCGTTTATGTTATCGCACGTTACAGTAGAGAGCACAGCTAGGGTCAGTTAACATGACGACCACTGAAGAGAGTATATCCATTGTGTCTAGTCCCCACACTTTCGCTAATTTCTGTCGGGTGAAGGTCTTTTATAATTTCTCTGTTCAGTTAACTAATATACAGGGTTAACCGTTACATGATCATGTCAAGTGTGTGTCGGTTTGGTATAGGGCGTACACTGTATGAAGACAGGACGTACAATGTACATGACGTAGCTAAGTGTGACATGTTTGGTGTAGGGTGTACACTGTATGACGGCAGGACGTACAATGTACATGACGTAGCTAAGTGTTTGGTGGAGGGTGTACACTGTATGAGGGCAGGACGTACAATGTACATGACGTAGCTAAGTGTGACGTGTTTGGTGTATGGCGTACACTGTATGACGACAGGACGTACAATGTACATGACGTAGCTAAGTGTGACGTGTTTGGTGTATGGCGTACACTGTATGAAGGCAGGACGTACAATGTACATGACGTAGCTAAGTGTTTGGTGGAGGGTGTACACTGTATGGGGGCAGGACGTACAATGTACATGACGTAGCTAAGTATGACATGTTTGGTGTATGGCGTACACTGTATGACGACAGGACGTACACTGTAGATGACGTATCTATGTGTTTGGTGTAGGGCGTACAATGTACGAGGGCAGGACGTACAATGTACATGGCGTAGCTAAGTGTGACATGTTTGGTGTATGACGTACACTGTATGACGACAGGACGTACAATGTACATGGCGTAGCTAAGTGTAACGTGTTTGGTGTAGGGCGTACACTATATGACGACAGGACGTACAATGTACATGACGTAGCTAAGTGTGACATGTTTGGTGTATGACGTACACAGTATGACGACAGGACGTACAATGTACATGACGTAGCTAAGTATGACATGTTTGGTGTATGGCGTATACTGTATGACGACAGGACGTACACTGTAGATGACGTATCTAAGTGTTTGGTGTAGGGCGTCCAATGTACGAGGGCAGGACGTACAATGTACATGGCGTAGCTAAGTGTAACGTGTTTGGTGTATGACGTACACTATACGAGGACAGGACGTACAATGTTCATAACATAGCTAAATGTAACATGTTTGGTGTATGGCGTACACTGTATGACGGCAGGACGTACAATGTACATGACGTAGCTAAGTGTGACATGTTTGGTGTAGGGTGTACACTGTATGACGGCAGGACGTACAATGTACATGGCGTAGCTAAGTGTAACATGAAGTACATTTCGTGTAGTTAGTGTAGATGTGTTTTGATGTGTAAATATGCGGGATGTGCAGTATAGATTAAGTCGTGAAATGGAGTGTGGTGTAAACACGATGTGTTGAACACAGTGTATGTTGTATGGTGTAAACAATATGGTAAACAGTAAACATATGTTTTTAACACTGAGCCTTCACAAAGGACTAGAGACTTGTTCCACTTGTTAAGTCAGTCCAGTTGGGATTCACATACTGCTGACCAAACAAGATGGCCTTACCCAATGTCTGATCAAAATATTAACACCTATGATTTGGTCAATATTGACACGTGTTCTCTGTACTGTAGATATACGGGTGAGTCGACAAGAACCTACAAACCTCCGAGATAGGCGGACACGCCCTTATTACCGTGTATACACTTGTCACGAAATTCCGAATGGACATTTAACCCCTCTATATATATATCTGTGTGTACTATGGTGTTCCCGCCTATAGATCGAAGTTTATTTTAAACTTCCAGGGGTTTATTTGTCACCGTGATAATTCTATAGAGATAGAAAAGAATGACAAACAAACACAATTCGACACATTGCTACTGGACCATTTGTTATATTTTACATTTATTAATTTCGGTGATGTAGATTATAATGACTCGGTTCCCAACGATACTGACGAACGCAACATGTATATTGTCGTGTACACAGTATGAGCATATAGGCCTAGAGATTACAAGCTCTGTTGCATTTAACAAAAAGTCAGAATGTCCCACGGCTACTTTTTCGGTGTCGCAATGACCTTTATGATACTCGTGTAATCGGATTGGTGGAGACACATTATTTCACATTCACATTCACTGTAACATTGAGTCAATGGCTGGGCGTTTCTCAACCCAATTTTATTGAAATTCAAGAAAGTAATTTGTAGTTTTCGTTTGTCTGCGCTCTGTTTAACAATTGAAACAGGAAGATACAATAAGCAGGCTGTTTCTAACCGTATATACATGTACCCAATATGTACTACTGAATTAGACGATGAATATCATTTTGTTTTCATTTGTAAAGAATATGATTTCCTCCGACAAAAACTATTTAAACCTTATTACCGATGCAAGCCATCCATGTATAAACTTTTGAAAATAATTAGTACAGAAAGCGTTACAGAACTGTATAATTTTAAAAAAAAATGTGTAAAGCTTTTGAAATTAGGTCACATCTCTTGTTTATGAAATGAGTGAATATACCTATAAGCGTATGACTTGAACTTGACTTTGTATGACATTGTATTGTGCATATTACATGTAATGTAATATCAATAAGCTGTATTGCTTACGATAATAAAAGAATTGAAAAAATTGAACCCCCTAGCAACGAGTGACAATGTGTGCTGCAGTGTGTGTGACAGTGCTACAAATAGTGGTCACCCCTCGGAGATCACTCTCATCCAGGGCGATTACTATTTCTGTGTTCCAGTGTCCCATTTATAGCTATTATTATCTGTGTTCCAGTAATTATTATCTGTGTTACATTGTGAAATATTTTGAGTCATTAATTCGGTGTTACAGTGTCCCAGGACTACTACACGGGTCTCCAGGTATGCACCACTGTGGCGCTAGGACTTCTGCTGATCGTTGCACTTGGATTTATCTGCGGAGGCTGTAATTACTGCAGAGCCAAGTCCGGCTATGTCTGGGGATGTATCTTCCTTTTCCTCTCAGGTAAATCATAATCTTCTTCTGATAAATCAAAGCTTAAGACAGGTAAATCACATTTCTCTGGTCAGGTAAATAACATTTCTGGTGATGTAAATTACATCTCTGGTCAGTTCAATAGCATATCTGGTCAGTTAAATAACATCTCTGGTCAGGAAAACAACATCTCTGGTCAGGAAAACAACATCTCTGGTCAACATCTCTGGTCAGTTAAATAACATCTCTGGTCAGGTAAATAACATCTCTGGTCAGTTCAATAAAATCTCTGGTCAGGTAAATCACATTTCTCTGGTCAGGTAAATAACATCTCTGGTCAGGTAAATCATATCTCTGGTCAGGTAAATAACATCTCTGGTCAGTTAAATAACATCTCTGATCAGGTAAATCACATTTTTGTTCAAATGAATAAACTTTTCATGTAAATTTTAAAACGTAAGATAAATCTCGTCATGACCACGATGATGATGATGATGGATGTCTCTATTTTAGGGATCCTGATGTTGACCTCCCTTGGTTTGTTTTCATGGATATACGTTGACACCCTTACAAACTTACCAAGCTACCATTTGGACGGCCGCTCGTTTCCGTGGGGCGTGGTGTCAGCTGGCCTCGGGGCTCTGTTTGCTCTCTTCGCTGGCATTGTGTTAGCCGTACTGTTGTGTCGTTGGGAGTACCATATGTACGACGATGACGATGACGACGACTACGACCGTGGACAACGACGTGTACCTATGTCGCAAATAGATCACAAACGTGGTTACGATCGCACCGGCTACCAAAACCACGCGTACCCGGCATCCGGGAGCGCGTACGATAAACCAGCACCCCAACACTACTACTACGGCAGTTCACACCGGTCCAACCAGTCCGCGAGTACTCCACAGTACGTCCAGGCCGCCACTCCCTACCGCCAGACTGCAAACATGTACAGACCTATTGCGGCCTCCACCCGGCGGGACCGCTACTGAACATTTATATAGTTTAATGAATTATTCTAATTTGACCACTTCTACATGCATAGAGCTTGAAAAAGACTACTATAAAATATTTAACGTCTAGGCTATCTAGTAGTTCCTTGTTCTACGGGGGATTTACCAGCCCCATATAACAAGCTCAAACGTACGTCGCCTAGCTCTGTACATCGGTAGTAGTCTCTGGCGGATCGCCGTGATAACATAAAGTTGCCAGCATTCGGTTATGTAGCATTACGATTTTAAATATTATATTTTTACTATTAAGCTTTAGTATAAACATAACTCATCATATCATTGTTAATCATACATTGATCTCACTGAATATTATTTGACCTATTTTTGGAGTCTGTTTTGCTTTGTTCATCATAAAAAAAGACTAGTAAAATGGATTTTCGTGGTGCGTCATGCATGCCACTTTCCACATCATGTCGCGCTGTATTTACAAACGTTGATTTTGAATATTCATCACCCCGATGCGTCTATGAAAAGTGTTTTTCAGAATGAAAATTGACGGCTACCAAATTTGTTAAGCAATCCAGAAGAGAGTTTGTGGAGAGGGAGTAAGCGGTAGGGGTGAGCAGGAATTGGGGGATGGGGCCCGGTATCTCTGGCCCAGCTTAACGGTCAGCTATCTCCGCGAACACGGAATAAAACATAAATGTATGTGTATCATCACGGAATTATGTACGAACTGCTGAAGGGTTGCCTACCTGTAATGTATTGATTCATTTTATGGACCCAAAAGGAGATAGATTGATTGTTGGTAAGGTACCTACCGTCAAGTTAACCATATTAATACCATCGTCACTATTGTGTAATTTCCATACCATAACACGTTGCCATGTATTTATAGAATTATAGCTGTTCGACATTTTTCAAAGCTTACACTTGATCAATGTTACGAGTCTCCAATTTGTGTGCTGCACAGCAAATGAAAATGTTTGACGGGGGCGGGGGGCACACTCCAAGTCAGAAAAACACTGAGCGGAACTCTTCTTCGGTTTTTTTAACTCATGCAGTGGTACACTTCTCCTTAAGGTTTTGAGAGAAAACTGTGTTATTTCACAACAGTGGAGAGACTGTTGAGCATTCATCTGTGGGACGTGCACTGAACAATAATGACTGCCAGTATACAACAACAACATATTTAAGTGTCAACCGTAATGTGAGCTCAAAATCGACACAACTAGGGTACATATAAACAAACAAAAATGACTAATAAAAGATATATTTGAAAAAAAACACAAGGGAAAAACAAGAATAAGTCCAGGTGTACCGGAAGAATATGCGTCTACGGCGACATTCGCCGTGTAAATCTAGGTAAAATCCCAGTAATGTCACGTCCCCGTACCGAGAACTAGGGAAGGTGACAACATAACTTCTAGGCAGACTATTGAGCATAATAAAAACAATATCGACCTTTCATATCACACAAAGAAATGGCTAAAAAGAAAGGGGAAATTCATGATCGGGTAAATCGAAATCGTCCGCTGATCGTACGGCTCAGTTTTAAGCCGTGCCTGTTAGTCAATACCGAGGAAAGTAGCTGAAGTAGAAGAGTCGGTATTGTCATTGATTTCAAGCTCAGGAGGGTATATACGATTGTCAGGGTCATTAGACGTCTTATTATTCAAAACAAATATCGTTGATGAATGTGAAATTAAGACTAAGGTTTGTTTTTTGTTATCAGTTCCGATGAATTCATCAATAAATTACGCATCATATAAAAAAACAAAAGCAAGTCGGCCATAACAGGGGCGCAGTTTTTTCATAATAATGCCGACAGTCTACTAGAAACTTTGCAATATAACCCACGAAAGTTATTGTCACCAAGAACTCGATCATTTTAACAATTTCGCCCTCAGTTTATTTTATTCTTGACCTTGTTCCGACTTTTACAAAATGTGCTCAAAAATAGTATCTTACCATATATTTATATCGCCGTTCGCCTTTCTTGGAAAAGATACATTTTTGGGAGGGGTTGCCCGAGATCTTATGCATTCTTCAAAATCTACATTCCATTAACTCCACTTCGGGAGTATACAGTGTCATAATATGGCTGAAACCCTGAATTAACACAATCGTACTAAGAATGTTGGTAGTATTTTGGATACTTGCTTGGTTGAGCAACTAAAACAACTAGCGGTTAAACTTTCGGAAAGATTGTATAACAGAAGCGTGATTAGCTAGTACATTTGTATTTGGTCTGTTTGAAAAATGGAAATTACGATAGAGTTTCTTCGGTATAAACCAATGATGCAGACAAAGATACATACACACAAATTTATTTTGTCTGTAGACACAAAAACACACTTATCGTGAAGATTGTTGGGTGTAGTTTTGAGATCGGGGTTCCATTTTAGATTTCACACAGCTACTGCTTATTTGAATGGTGAACTGATATGTTTGACATAGTTAACAGTGAAACCAGTTCGGCAAGTCCTCGTTTTGCCAGTTGTCTGGCGTAGTCTTCCGCGGAACCATTCAGTACCTTGAAATTAATTAAACATTTAATAGCAGGTGTCTCTCGATAACAAGAACCCTCTTATAGTAAAATTCGTACAGAAAGAATAAACGAATACAGTATAGTTCGAACAAGGTGAACAGCCAATGGTTTCTTTATAGTTTCAATCAGGTTTTTAAACGTAACATTGTATTCGGTTAGACTTTTGTGATGTCGATATCAATGGCTGCGAAGACAATACATTAATATGACTTCACTCTGTACTTTACCCTACATAATCGTCATGGTCGTTTTATCTGTATGACACATCAGTGACAGGAAGTCTTATGTAGTTTCTCTCGTTACCTGCAGGATACTGATTCTTTCCATGGATCTCTACAGAAAAATGTCCATTAGCAGTATTCGTTGAGGTAAATGTCTTTTTGTTTCACCAACATGTATAAAACACAGATAACCCTCGATACAATAGACGCCATTGGAGTTTTAACAATTCAGAGGTTCTAAGCTTCTGTTGGAATTTCGTTTGTCCGTGAAGGGACTATTGGAGGTCTTATTAGTAATAAGTACACAGCATATCTTACAATTCTTTGTCCCGTTTTTTTGAATGCTGTAAAATTCCGACACGTGTGAAACGGGAAATGGGAAACAGATTGGTTAGGTCGACCTTGCACGGTTTTTTAAATGCAAAACCTGGAGACAAAGAGGATAGAAAATGAAAGAGATCCAAGTGGAGTCGCAGCGGCAGCTGATCAAGGTTGGTTCCACCAATATCCCAAAACCAGAAGACGGACACAGATGAAAGTAAAGTGTTGGGAGTGAAGGCGTTCAGTAGATGTACCTGTGTACTATAATGACATGTTCAGTAGATGTACCTGTGTAATATGAGGACATGTTCAGTAGATGTACCTGTTTACTATAAGGACATGTTCAGTAGATGTACCGGTGTACTATAAGGACATGTTCAGTAGACGTACCTGTGTACTATAAGGACATGTGCAGTAGATGTACCTGTGTACTATAAGGGCATGTTCAGTAGATGTACCTGTGTACTGTGAGGACATGTTAAGGAGATGTACCTGTGTACTATGAGGACATGTTTAGTAGATGTACCTGTGTACTATAAGTGCATGTTCAGTAGATGTACCTGTGTACTACGAGGACATGTTCAGTAGATGTACCTGTTTACTATAAGGACATGTTCAGTAGATGTCCCTGTGTACTATGAGGACATGTTTAGTGGATGGACCTATGTACTGTAAGCACATGTTCAGTAGATGTACCTGTGTACTGTGAGGACATGTTAAGGAGATGTACCTGTGTACTATGAGGACATGTTTAGTGGATGGACCTATGTACTGTAAGCACATGTTCAGTAGATGTACCTGTGTACTGTGAGGACATGTTCAGTAGATGTACCTGTTTACTATAAGGACATGTTCAGTAGATGTCCATGTGTAATATGAGGACATGTTTAGTAGATGTACCTGGGTACTATAAGGACATGTTCAGTAGATGTAGCTGTGTACTATGAGGACATGTTCAGTAGATGTAGCTGTGTACTATAAGGACATGTTCAGTATATGTACCTGTGTACTATAAGGACATGTACAGTAGATGTACCTGTGTACTATAAGGGCATGTTCAGTAGATGTACCTGTGTACTGTGAGGACATGTTAAGTAGATGTCCCTGTGTACTATGAGGACATGTTTAGTAGATGTACCTGTGTACTATAAGGACATTTTCAGTAGATGTACCTGTGTACTATAAGTACATGTTCAGTAGATGTACCTGTGTACTACGAGGACATGTTCAGTAGATGTACCTGTGCACTATAAGGACATGTTCAGTAGATGTAGCTGTGTACTATGAGGACATGTTCAGTATATGTACCTGTGTACTATGAGGACATGTTTAGTAGATGTACCTGTGTACTATAAGTGCATGTTCAGTAGATGTACCTGTGTACTGTGAGGACATGTTAAGTAGATGTCCCTGTGTACTATGAGGACATGTTTAGTGGATGGACCTATGTACTGTAAGCACATGTTCAGTAGATGTACCTGTGTACTGTGAGGACATGTTAAGGAGATGTACCTGTGTACTATGAGGACATTTTCAGTAGATGTACCTGTGTACTATAAGTACATGTTCAGTAGATGTACCTGTGTACTGTGAGGACATGTTAAGGAGATGTACCTGTGTACTATGAGGACATCTTCAGTAGATGTACCTGTGTACTATAAGTACATGTTCAGTAGATGTACCTGTGTACTGTGAGGACATGTTCAGTAGATGTACCTGTGCACTATAAGGACATGTTCAGTAGATGTACCGGTGTACTATAAGGACATGTTCAGTAGACGTACCTGTGTACTATAAGGACATGTGCAGTAGATGTACCTGTGTACTATAAGGGCATGTTCAGTAGATGTACCTGTGTACTACGAGGACATGTTCAGTAGATGTACCTGTTTACTATAAGGACATGTTCAGTAGATGTGCCTGTGTACTATAAGGACATGTTTAGTAGATGTCCCTGTGTACTTTGAGAAAGTGTTGGGAGTGAAGGCGTTCATTAGATGTACCTGTGTACTTTGAGAAAGTGTTGGGAGTGAAGGCGTTCATTAGATGTACCTGTGTACTTTGAGAAAGTGTTGGGAGTGAAGGCGTTCATTAGATGTACCTGTGTACTTTGAGAAAGCGTTGGGCGTGAAGGCGTTCAGTAGATGTACCTGTGTACGATAAGGACATGTGCAGTAGAGGTGCCTGTGGACTATAAGGACATGTTCAGTAGATGTAGCTGTGTACTATAAGGACATGTTCAGTACATGTACCTGTGTACTATAAGGACATGTTCAGTAGACGTACCTGTGTACTATAAGGACATGTGCAGTAGATGTACCTGTGTACTATGAGGACATTTTCAGTAGATGTACCTGTGTACTATAAGTACATGTTCAGTAGATGTACCTGTGTACTATGAGGACATGTTCACTTTGAAATGCCAGTGCCTATAGACACACACAAACCACCGAATTAAACATAGTATATGTCTGTCAGCGGAATGCTCTCGTTGATCACAGCTGTTGTGCCATATCAGGAGAGATAACTCGTTCTTCCTTTACAAGAACAAAAACATGCTCACACGCGCTATCATTCTGAACACATAACCATCACGTCAGTACTTTATGCAGCGTAACTAGGATCACGTCACCAACTGTCTGTGTTAATTATATATATCTGTAATGCATACTAATTTGCGGGTTGAGTAACACAAGAATTGTAAAAGAACGGAAAGTTTAAATTTGAGTGTATTTTAGTTTCTTTTTATACTAGTGTTTTTATGATTTCCCCAGCAATTCATGGAGTTTGCGCAGACACAACTTAATAATAAATCAACAAACGGTTACTTACGGCGATCCAACATATTAATGTTTTAAAAAAAAGGCGCTTATGTTAAAATTCCAAGTGAGCGCCAGGAAACTCGGTAAACATAGACCACATGTGAGTATATGTTCAGGACATATACTGCTTAGTCAATACAGACTTACATTTGATATAACAGACATTTACACAGTCAACAACCCTTCCCAGCTCATAACTATATATACTGCTTAGTCAATTCAGACTTACATTTGATATAACAGACATTTACACAGTCAACAACCCACCCCAGCTCATAACTAAATATACTGCTTAGTCAATACAGATTTACATTGAATATAACAGACATTTACACGGACAACAACCCTTCCCAGCTGCCATGTCACTCTGTCCCAAACATCATCGGGGAAGATATATATAGTAAGAAAATAGTTTGCAGACAGTCACGTTTTTATTTTATCAATTTGTTTGATAGTATAAAATTGCCATAATGGATTTCTAAATAAGATTAAAGCGTCTGTTTTTTCAACAAAGAAATGAGCGTAATTTAGTCTGTTTGTATTCCCATCATGAGTGGGGAACCTTAGGCATAACTATTATAGAGTAGACAGTCAATAATACAGTAGAACCCTATTTCAAAATCAAAGGACATGCATATGTAAAAACCAAGTGACTAGGTGGTCATGGTTTGAATCAATATCAACTTCAAAGTTGTCAAAGATTTATTTGTTTATCTATCACTGCTAGTTTGTAAGGATTATAATACTTTCGTTGTCACCAAATTTGTCTTTACCGGAAGCTACAGGAGCAATGCCTGAGTTGGGGAGTCAGTAATACAACCATGTATATTATAACGTATGCTGCACAGACAAGGATAGAACTGTCAAACGTGTTGTTCTGTAAATAAGTGGATTAAAAATACGTTTTTTTGCTTGAACTTATATTGATTTTCATTTAATTAAAACAAATTTATTGCAAAACATTGGACTCAAGTTTTACCGACTTATTGAAGTCCTCTTTAACAATCAACACGTGATAATAATACTTATCACACAATGTTAGAGATACCTTATTAAACGTTTAAGAGAGCAAACTCTAACATTTATAGTTTAAAGGAGGTGCAAAGAAGATAGAGCTATTGTTTTAAACCAGACAATGCTAACATGAATGATGTCATATAATACGTTTTCATGTAGTGTGTGAGCCTTTTTAGTATCAATACACCACAGACTAGTTCATGTCGACGGAGCTTGTGATGTCACACAGCCTGTCGATTGTCCATTCCGTATCTTGTTGCACTTTCCTCGACATTCATTCCTTGCGTTTAACACCTGTTCCTCTTGTCCGTCTGTATAAAATATGACCCCCCCCCCCGACATGTGGCATTATCATTATGGATATATCATACACATTGTTTATATAATAGTATACATATTACCTGTAGGGTATTTACATAGATGACAATTATGTATGGGTAAGAAAACGAATATATGAAATTAGATTATCAATTTTTTATTAAAATAAATAAACAGAAAGAAGAATGATTGAAGATGAAATCGATTAAATATAAGAACTCGATCATATCAAATCATAATGTAATATGCATTAATTATCAATTTAATTATGAATAACGTGTAGGACAAAGATGACATAACGTGAAGGACAGAGAGGACATACCGTGTAGGACGAATAGGACATAACGTGTAGGACAAAGAGGACATAACGTGTAAGACAAAGAGGACATAACATGTAGGACAAAAATGACATAACGTATAGGACAAAGAGGACATAACGTGTAGGACAAAGAAATCATTACGTGTAGGACAAAGAGGACATAACGTGAAGGACAAAGAGGACATAACTAGTAGTACAAAGAGGACAAAGAGGACAACGTGTAGCACAAAGAGGACATAACGTGTAGGACAATGAGGACATAACGTGTAGGACAAAGAGGACATAACGTGTAGCCCAATTAGGACATAACGTGTAGGACAAAGAGGACATAACGTGTAGGACAAAGAGGACATACAAATGTAACGTGTAGGACAAAGAGGACATAATGTGTAGGACAAAGAGAACATAATGTGTACGACAAAGAGGACATAACGTGTACGACAAAGAGGACATAACGTGTAGGACAGAGAGGACATAATGTGTATGACAAAGAGGACAAAACGTGAAGGACAGAGAGGACATACCGTGTAGGACAAATAGGACATAAATTGAAGGACAAATATGTCATAACGTGAAAGACAGAGAAAACATAACGTGTAGGACAAATAGGACATAATGTGTATGACAAAGAGGACATAACGTGAAGATCAGAGAGGACATAGCGTGTAGGACAAATAGAACATAACGTGTAGGACAAAGAGGACATAACGTGTAGGACAAATATGACATAAGGGTAGGACAAAGAGGACATAACGTGAAGGACAGAGAGGACATAACCTGCAGGACAAATATGACATAACGTGTAGGACAAAGAGGACATTATGTGTAGGACAAAGAGGACATAACGTGTAGGACAGTGAGGACATAACGTGTTGGACAAAGAGGACATAACGTGTATGACAAATAGGACATAACGTGTAGGACAAAGAGGACATTATGTGTAGGACAAAGAGGACATAACGACATAACGTGTAGACAAAGAGGACATAACGTGTAGGACAAAGAGGACATAACGTGTAGGACAAAGAGGACATAACGACATAACGTGTAGGACAAAGAGGACATAACATGTAGGACAAAGAAGACATAACCTGTAGGACAAAGAGGACATAACGTGTAGGACAAATATGACATAAAGTGTAGGACAAAGAGGACATAACTTGAAGGACAGAGAGGACATAACCTGCAGGACAAATATGACATAACGTGTAGGACAAAGAGGACATTATGTGTAGGACAAAGAGGACATAACGTAAAGGACAGTGAGGACATAACGCGTAGGACAAAGATGACATAACGTGTAGGACAAAGAGGACATAACGTGTAGGACAAAGAGAACATAACATATAGGACAAAGAGGACATAACGTGTAGGACAGAGAGGACATAACGTGTAGGACAAATAGAACGTAACGTGTAGGACAATGAGGACATAACTTGTAGGACAAAGAGGACATAACGTGTAGGACAAAGAGGACATAACGTGTAGGACAAAGAGGACATAACGTGTAGGACAAAGAGGACATAACGTGTAGGACAAAGGAGAAACAAAACAGAGAGAGAAGAACGGGAGGTGAAGTAGGCGAACACACTTATTGATACCTGTCTGTTTTAGCTTAAGTCGAACTATTCTTGTAATAATTGATTGACAATTATTGTTTACATATCTCTATATAAGATCGGTATATACTTGACGAGGGTATCATGCTATTGATCTAGAAAGTGAGTTACGAGATAGGCAAAAAGAAATATCCACAACTACATGCTTATTCAATTTGCTCTTAATAGATTATAATTAAGAGAGCTCGCGTGATATCTAGAACGACAGTGTGAATTGATATATATACGATTTCAAAATGCAAGGCCACGTTGTTTAGCGTATTTTCTGTTTAATTATTAATACATGTACTTTGTAGATTTGAAGATGTTGAAACTTTCAAATATTTTCCGAAAATATTCGGCTGATATCATTCCATGCTTAAATAATTGACTGAAACAATAATGATTGCCTTATCTAAAAAGCTGGGGCATCTTTTGAGTATTGTGGTGAAACTCCAATTATCATTATCATGTACATCATTAAATGTATTTTTTTCCTCTTGTCGACACAGTTTCCCTACCAAGGTCTTTGTAAAGTTTATTAAGTGATGTCCCGTAGCAAATATCAGTAATAATTCTAAATGGTTATAATTATAAGAGTCAATGATTTCTTTAGACTATAGAGTGCAATAATCCCACCCTTTGTCTGCGTACTGTAACATTGATCTAAAACCTGTAATATGTGGGAGCCTGAAGTTGGTTCCTAGTTCCTAGTTCCTAGTTCCGTTTAAGATAAACGGAACTAGGAACCAGACCCTAGTTCCGTTTAAGGCAAACGGAACTAGGAACCAGACCTTAATTCGGTTTAAGGTAAACGGAACTAGGAACAAGACCCTAGTTCCGTTTAAGATAAAGTAATCTGGGAACCAGACACTAATTCCGTTTAAAATTGAAATAACACTATCAATCGAACTTCGACCAAAATATTAGGTCTGTTTTAGAAAAAGAGCATAGCCAGCCTCTTATAATCGCCTGGGAACTCAAATCTGAATCCATTGCAGGAATCGAACCCACAACCTTTCACCTTCACCCTTTCACCTTCCACCATAACCTCTATAAAGTAATTGGTCTTATACGGAACTTTCCCTGTCTTCTTCGCAAAACGGAAGGTCAAAGGCCCGTAGTTATATCTCAATCAAGGACAGGAATCAGTGTCATACTCCAGTTACGTTTTTTTCTTCTTAAACGGAACTGGGAACTAGACCCTAGTTCCGTTTAACAGAAACGGGACTGGGAATCAGACCGGGGTCCGTATAGTAAACGTATATATATTTTTGGTAATTCTTTCCCTGTCTTCTTCGCAAAACGGAAGGTCAAAGGCCCGTAGTTATATCTAAATCAAGGACAGGAATCAGTGCCATAATCAAGTTAAGTTTTTCCTTAAACGGAACTGGGAACCAGACCCAAGTTGCGCATAGTAAACGTATACGTTTTTTGTAATTCTTACCCTGTCTACCTCGAAAAACGAAAGGTCAAAGGCGCGTAGTTATATCTGAATCAGGTACATGAATCGAACCCACAACCTTTCACACGAAAATTAAGACCACCATACCCTCTATAAAGTAATTGGTCTGATATGGAACTGAGTGTCAGGCTCCAGTTACGTTTTTCCTTAGTTAAGGTCTCACTTCGTTCTAGCGATTGTTGTGCTAACCAACACGACTCATTACTTTATCAATGGAGACACTTGGGGTAACTGGTCGACACCTTCATCAATTGAGACACTAGGGGTAACTGATACCTTCATCAATGTCGACACTAGGGGTAACTGGTCGACACCTTCATCAATGTAGACACTTGGGGTAACTGGTCGACACCTTCATCAATGTCGACACTTGGGGTAACTGGTCAACACCTTCATCAATGTAGACACTTGGGGTAGCTGATACCTTCATCAATGTAGACACTAGGGGTAATTGGCCGACACCTTCATCAATGTAGACACTTGGGGTAACTGGTCGACACCTTCATCAATGTAGATATTTGGGGTAACTGGTCGACACCTTCATCAATGTAGACACTTGGGGTAACTGGTCGACACCTTCATCAAGGTAGATATTTGGGGTAACTGGTCAACACCTTTATCAATGTAGACACTTGGGGTAGCTGGTCGACACCTTCATCAATGTAGATACTTGGGGTAACTGATACCTTCATCAATGTAGACACTTGGGGTAATTGGCCGACACCTTCATAAATGTAGACACTTGGGGTAATTGGCCGACACCTTCATCAATGGAGACACTTGGGGTAACTGGTCGACACCTTCATCAATGCCGACACTTGGGGTAACTGGTCAACCCCGTCATCAATGTAGACACTTGGGGTAACTGGTCGATACCTTCATCAATGCCGACACTTGGGGTAACTGGTCAACACCGTCATCAATGTAGAGACTTGGGGTAACTGATACCTTCATCAATGTAGACACTAGAGGTAACTGGTTCCTTCATCAATGTAGACACTAGGGGTAACTGGTCGACACCTTCATCAATGGAGACACTTGGGGTAACTGATACCTTCATCAATGTAGACACTTGGGGTAACTGGTCGACACCTTCATCAATGTAGACACTTGGGGTAACTGGTCGACACCTTCATCAATGTAGACACTTGGGGTAACTGGTCGACACCTTCATCAATGTAGACACTTGGGGTAACTGGTCGACACCTTCATCAATGTAGACACTTGGGGTAACTGGTCGACACCTTCATCAATGTAGACACTTGGGGTAACTGGTCGACACCTTCATCAATGTAGACACTTGGGGTAACTGGTCGACACCTTCATCAATGTAGACACTTGGGGTAACTGGTCGACACCTTCATCAATGTAGACACTTGGGGTAACTGGTCGACACCTTCATCAATGTAGACACTTGGGGTAACTGGTCGACACCTTCATCAATGTAGACACTTGGGGTAACTGGTCGACACCTTCATCAATGTAGACACTTGGGGTAACTGGTCGACACCTTCATCAATGTAGACACTTGGGGTAACTGGTCGACACCTTCATCAATGTAGACACTTGGGGTAACTGGTCGACACCTTCATCAATGTAGACACTTGGGGTAACTGGTCGACACCTTCATCAATGTAGACACTTGGGGTAACTGGTCGACACCTTCATCAATGTAGACACTTGGGGTAACTGGTCGACACCTTCATCAATGTAGACACTTGGGGTAACTGGTCGACACCTTCATCAATGTAGACACTTGGGGTAACTGGTCGACACCTTCATCAATGTAGACACTTGGGGTAACTGGTCGACACCTTCATCAATGTAGACACTTGGGGTAACTGGTCGACACCTTCATCAATGTAGACACTTGGGGTAACTGATACCTTCATCAATGTAGACAATTGAGGTAACTGGTCGACACCTTCATCAATCTAGACACTAGGGGTAACTGGTTGACACCTTCATCAATGTAGACACTTGGGGTAACTGGTCGACACCTTCATCAATGTAGACACTTGGGGCAACTGGTAGACACCTTCATCAATGTAGACAATAGTGGTAACTGGTCAACACCTTCATCAATGTAGACACTTGGGGTAACTGGTCGACACCTTCATCAATGGAGACACTTGGGGTAACTGATACCTTCATCAATGTAGACACCTGGGGTAACTGGTCGACACCTTCATCAATGTAGACACTAGGGGTAACTGATACCTTCATCAATGTAGACACTAGGGGTAACTGGTCGACACCTTCATTAATGTAGACACTTTGGGTAACTCGTCGACACCTTCATGAATGGAGACACTTGGGGTAACTGATACTTTCATCAATGTAGACACTAGAGGTAACTGGTCAACACCTTCATCAATGTAGACACTTGGGGTAACTGGTCAACACCTTCATCAATGTAGACACTAGGGGTAACTGGTCGACACCTTCATCAATGTAGACACTAGAGGTAACTGGTCAACACCTTCCTCAATGTAGACACTTGGGGTAACTGATACCTTCATCAATGTAGACACTTGAGGTAACTGGTCGACACCTTCAACAATGGAGACACTTGGGGTTACTGGTCGACACTTATATCAATGTAGACACTTGAGTTACCTGGCCGACACCTTCATCAATGTAGACACTTGAGGTAACTGATCGACACCTTCATCAATGTAGACACTAGGGGTAACTGGTCGAAACCTTCATCGATGTAGACACTTGGGGTAACTGGTCGACACCTTCAACAATTGAGACACTTGGGGTAACTGGTCGACACCTTCTATTGCTTCAGTAAGTTGTACCCGGACACTATTGTACTTTAGGGTATTGCTATATGTTGTCTATTGCTTCAGTAAGTTGTACCCTGACACTATTGTACTTTAGGGTATTACGATCTGTTGTCTTTTGCTTCAGTAAGTTGTACCCGGACCTTAATGTACTTTAGGGTATTACGATCTGTTGTCTATTGCTTCAGTAAGTTGTACCCCGACACTGTTGTACTTTAGGGTATTGCTATATGTTGTCTTTTGCTTCAGTAAGTTGTACCCGGACCTTAATGTACTTTAGGGTATTACGATCTGTTGTCTATTGCTTCAGTAAGTTGTACCCTAACACTATTGTACTTTAGGGTATTACGATCTGTTGTATATTGCTTCAGTAAGTTGTACCCGGACACTATTGTACTTTAGGGTATTGCTATATGTTGTCGATTGCTTCAGTAAGTTGTACATGGACACTATTGTACTTTAGGGTATTACGATCTGTTGTCTATTGCTTCAGTAAGTTGTACCCGGACACTATTGTACTTTAGGGTATTGCTATATGTTGTCTTTTGCTTCAACTCAAATGCTATTGTGAAGTTTACTTTTTTCATTGCATTAATGTATGTCTCGAATAATGTGATGTATCGTTGTGGTTATGCGTTTATTGTGAGTATACTGCCATAGCTAAAAACTAGAATGAGTTCATACAACACGTAGTTTATTGGGAACTTATCTGATTAAGTCAATCCCGATGTTACATGTATTACAAAAATAAAGTATGCGAAATATACCGTACAGTTGCTGAAAATATGAAACAAAAGTTAAGAGAAATTTTGTATTCATCTAATTGTCGTATTAACATATGTTATATCAATCTAATCATGACTAAACACACCAAAATGATTCAAATGCTTTATAAGATAGTCTTTTATTGTGAATCCCTAATCAAATCTGCTATTTCCTAATGGAAAGGAACGGGGTAATGTTTTACAACAGAACATTCCTAAACCTCAAAGGTTACAGGTGTTAGAATTGGTGTTATCACAAATAAAAATAAATAATTTATCAAGCAACAATGATGCATGCGCAAACACTACGGACAAGAAAGCTTTTAGGTAATCACAATCAACTTATAATTCCTCAAAAATGGGTATTATGATATAACTCATACTTTATCCTGCATTTAAATGCTTGGTATAGAAAGGTAGTGAAGAATGTATGTGACGTTTTAGAAAATGATCATAATTTCTTCTTTTGGTGAATTTGTACGAAAAAACTATAAAGTGCCCCAAAGAAATCCATAAAAGCATCTACAATGTGGTCTAAAACGATTTGGGGGGAAAAAGGAATCTGATTTAATCAATTTATATTTTGAATATAAATAACCCCCCAAAAAGTGTAGAGCCATATATGTTATCTTGAAACATAAAACAAACTGGAAAAATACTACATAAATCAAATGGAGGTCGAATCACAACATCGATAGTACTGACACAGCAGTTAAATGGTTTCATTATAGACTACAACATGTAATTATGTCATCAAATTCATATCTTAAAGTAATAGTTGTAAAGGGATGCAAAGATGTAACAAAATTGTAACAAAAAGCTAAATATTTGAAGCATCTGTTCGATTAAGAAAGTAATAAAATAAGATTTTGCAAACATAATTAGTTGCACAACTAGTGTGGAAAGTTAGTTAAGTCTTGAAACCATCTTGCTTGGCAAATGAAAATAAAAGCAAATCAAAAATGATGATTTTTTTTTATATATATTTAACAATCTGTCCATAACAGTTTATACTTGATATAGACTTAACAAACAGTGTATTGACTGTTACTGACTAGATGTAATGTTGTATGTGAATCTGTTCTGATTGTGTTGTATTTCCCAAAATATGAAATTAGATACTTTATTTAAATAAAAGATAACGTCTGTCATTAGTCTCAATACATTCTACCCACACTTTTGTGATGCTTTTTGAACTTAATTTTAAGCTTAATTGTCGTTCCGTCCCAGGAACATGAAGACTTACTGACGATGCTAAAAAGACTTCATGAATTAAGAGAAAATTTTGTTCTCACAATGTTTAGAACATTTGAGAACCCAAACCTACAACATATTTACTGTTTCTATAGCATGACACACCCTCAAAACCATACAACATGACAACCTTTATGCCGTCCAAGCTCTATTTACACCCAGTAATGATACTTAACACTCCATCAATGGTAGACTAACGCTTTAGTTCTGACACACCATCAATGTTAGAATAACTCTTTAGTTCTGACACTCCAGCAATGTTGGAATAACTCTTTAGTTCTGACACACATCAGTGTTAGAATAACTCTTTAGTTCTGACACTCCATCAATGTTAAAATAGTGCTTTAGTTCTGACACTCCATCAATGTTAGAATAACTCTTTAGTTCTGACACACATCAATGTTAGAATAACTCTTTAGTTCTGACACACCATCAATGTTAGAATAACTATTTAGTTCTGACACACATCAGTGTTAGAATAACTCTTTAGTTCTGACACTCCATTTATGTTAAAATAGTGATTTAGTGCTGACACACCATCAATGTTAGAATAGTGCTTTAGTGCTGACACACCATTAATGTTAGAATAGTGCTTTAGTTCTGACACACAATCAATGTTAGAATAACGCTTTAGTTCTGACACTCCATCAATGTTAGAATAACTCTTTAGTTCTGACACACATCAGTGTTAGAATAACTCTTTAGTTCTGACACACCATCAATGTTAGAATAACTATTTAGTTCTGACACACATCAGTGTTAGAATAACTCTTTAGTTCTGACACTCCATTTATGTTAAAATAGTGATTTAGTGCTGACACACCATCAATGTTAGAATAGTGCTTTAGTGCTGACACACCATTAATGTTAGAATAGTGCTTTAGTTCTGACACACAATCAATGTTAGAATAACTCTTTAGTTCTGACACTCCATCAATGTTAGAATAACTCTTTAGTTCTGACACACCATCAATGTTAGAATAGTGCTTTAGTTCTGACACACCATCAATGTTAGATTAGTGCTTTAGTTCTGACACACCATCAATGTTAGATTAGTGCTTTAGTTCTGACACACCATCAATGTTAGAATAACTATTTAGTTCTGACACACATCAGTGTTAGAATAACTCTGTAGTTCTGCCACTCCATTTATGTTAAAATAGTGATTCAGTGCTGACACACCATCAATGTTAGAATAGTGCATTAGTTCTGACACACCATCAATGTTAGAATAGTGTTTTAGTGCTGACACACCATCAATGTTAGAATAGGGCTTTGTGCTGACACACCATCAATGTTAGAATAGTGCTTTAGTGCTGACACTCCATCAATGTTAGAATAGTGCTTTAGTGCTGACACTCCATCAATGTTAGAATAGTGCTTTAGTGCTGACACTCCATCAATGTTAGAATAGTGCTTTAGTGCTGACAGACCATCAATGTTAGACTAGTGCTTTAGTTCTGACACACCATCAATGTTAGATTAGTGCTTTAGTTCTGACACACCATCAATGTTAGAATAGGGCTTTAGTGCTGACACACCGTCAATGTTAGAATAGTGCTTTGTGCTGACACACCACCATCAATGTTAGAATAGTGCTTTAGTGCTGACACTCCATCAATGTTAGAATAGTGCTTTAGTGCTGACACTCCATCAATGTTAGAATAGTGCTTTAGTGCTGACAGACCATCAATGTTAGACTAGTGCTTTAGTTCTGACACACCATCAATGTTAAACTAGTGCTTTAGTGCTGACACACCATCAATGTTAGAAAAGTGCTTTGGTTCTGACACACCATCAATGTTAGAATAGTGCTTTAGTTCTGACTCACCGTCAATGTTAGAATAACTCTTTAGTTCTGACACACTATCAATGTTAAAATAACTCTTTAGTTCTGACACACCATCAATGTTAGAATAACTATTTAGTTCTGACACACATCAGCGTTAGAATAACTCTTTAGTTCTGACACTCCATTTATGTTAAAATAGTGATTTAGTGCTGACACACCATCAATGTTAGAATAGGGCTTTGTGCTGACACACCATCAATGTTAGAATAGTGCTTTAGTGCTGACACACCGGCAATGTTAGAATAGTGCTTTAGTGCTGACACACCGGCAATGTTAGAATAGTGCTTTAGTGCTGACACACCGGCAATGTTAGAATAGTGCTTTAGTGCTGACACACATCAGTGTTAGAATAACTCTTTAGTTCTGACACACCATCAATGTTAGAATAACTATTTAGTTCTGACACACATCAGCGTTAGAATAACTCTTTAGTTCTGACACTCCATTTATGTTAAAATAGTGATTTAGTGCTGACACACCATCAATGTTAGAATAGGGCTTTAGTGCTGACACACCGTCAATGTTAGAATAGTGCTTTGTGCTGACACACCATCAATGTTAGAATAGTGCTTTAGTTCTGACACACCATCAATGTTAGATTAGTGCTTTAGTTCTGACACACCATCAATGTTAGATTAGTGCTTTAGTTCTGACACACCATCAATGTTAGACTAGTGCTTTAGTTCTGACACACCATCAATGTTAAACTAGTGCTTTAGTGCTGACACACCATCAATGTAGAATAGTGCTTTAGTTCTGACACACCATCAATGTTGGAATAGTGCTTTAGTTCTGACACACCATCAATGTTGGAATAGTGCTTTAGTTCTGACACACCATCAATGTTGGAATAGTGCTTTAGTTCTGACACACCATCAATGTTAGATTAGTGCTTTAGTTCTGACACACCATCAATGTTAGATTAGTGCTTTAGTTCTGACACACCATCAATGTTAGATTAGTGCTTTAGTTCTGACACACCATCAATGTTAAACTAGTGCTTTAGTGCTGACACACCATCAATGTTAGACTAGTGCTTTAGTTCTGACACACAATCAATGATAGAATAGTGCTTTGGTTCTGACACACCATCAATGTTAGAATAGTGCTTTAGTGCTGACACTCCATCAATGTTAGAATAGTGCTTTAGTTCTGACACACCATCAATGTTAAACTAGTGCTTTAGTGCTGACACACCATCAATGTTAGAATAGTGCTTTGTGCTGACACACCATCAATGTTAGAATAACTCTTTAGTTCTGACACACCATCAATGTTAAAATAACTCTTTAGTTCTGACACACCATCAATGTTAGAATAACTCTTTAGTTCTGACACACCATCAATGTTAGAATAGTGCTTTAGTGCTGACACACATCAATGTTAGAATAGTGCTTTAGTGCTGACACTCCATTAATGTTAGAATAGTGCTTTAGTGCTGACACACATCAGTGTTAGAATAACTCTTTAGTTCTGACACTCCATCAGTGTTAGAATGTAACGGTATATAAATATACCTTTTATTTTAATTTGCAATAGGCAACAATGCCTTTGTGCTTTACACACATTTATGTCATTGCCATGTTTTAAATTGTGTGTAATGCACAAAGGCATTGTTGCCTATTACAAATTAAATAAAGACACACATTTAAACATGACAATGACATGATGACAATAATAAATACATATTTGCTCTCAAATATTGAGGGAAATTACATGAATTGTATAGCAGCAAAATAACACACATTTACAAGGAACATATTCATTCACAATAGTAAGCATTAACACAGGATGCCATAGACTTTAACAACAAATTAATGCGAAGCGAAGGATGCAAGGAATTAATTTGAGTTACACATTAAACAAAATTCCATGTCTAAATGCATTTGCTTTGTAAATTAACATAGCTAAATATCGAATAATGAAATTGTTTTCTGAAGAAACAAGTTCAACAAATTTGTCCATATTTGGTCTACAGTAAAACAAAATAAAAAAATGTTGATCTAACTTCAGAATATAACGGGCATTCCATATCGAAATGATATTCATCTTCAATTTTAATACACACACTACAATATCGCATTTCTGCAGGTATTGAATTAGGTCTATGCCATCTTCCTGTTTCGATATTTAATCTATGGGCAGATATGCGAAGCGCTGTTAAAGATTTTCTAAATTTTTCAACGTTTACTATATCAAGATATTTCTCATCACGAAACTCATTTGATAAAAGTATATAACATCTTGCTCTTGGCGAGTCAACAAGAGCCCAATGCCAATCCTGTATAAAAATATCCCTCACTCTGGTCTGAAATAATTCTTAAAATACTTTTTCATCTCCAACTCCTTGTTCAATCCATACATATCCGAAACCATAAGTACATAATATTTTTTTTCACTAACTTTGTCCAATTTATCACACGTGTCGTTTCCGCTCGTGTATAAAGCTCATCATAGACTGTTGACTGGACTTAAACGTTCTTCTGTTTATGAACAACTTTTAACCAATATTTCATAATTTTAACATATCTTTTTTTAAGGGGAAGACAACCTAGTTTTCCATAAACAAAATTATTTTGCGTAGAAGATTTAACTCCGAGTAACCGCTAACAAAATTTCAAGTGCAGTTTTTCTATAGCCATCGCCGAATGAAAACCCCAAACTTCACATTCGTAACTTAATACAGGACATACTAGTTTATCAAACAAACCATACACATGTTTTAGTGTTAAATTTGTAAATTTTTGTAACTGTTTTTCTAATTGAAATAAAGATTTCGGGCCCGATCAAGTTAATTGGACTTCAGAAAATGACCCACCTGGAGTAAAAGCAACCCCTAAAAATAAAAACTTCTTAACTATCTGCATCTCATCCTCACCCAAGTAAAACCTTCAATTTTCTGGTAAACTTCCTCTTTTCCTGAACACCATCACTTTAGATTTTTCCACATTAAATTTCAATTTCCACCGTTTACAATAGTCGATCAAAATATTCAATCCGTTTTGTAAACCGACACTGGAACTAGCTATCATAGTGATATCGTCAGCATACAATAGTATGAATAATTTTAAAAATCCAACTGATACATCCTCATACCAATTCATAATTAACTCGTGCTCAAGATCATTTATGTACATAGCAAACAAAAATGGGTTTACACTTTCACCTTGTTTTACCCCGGTTATGCATTCATACTCTTCTGATATTTAATTTTTAATTTTAACTCGACCTTTAACAGAATCATACATTGATTTCACAATATCAAGCATCTTACCTCTGATTCCTAATTTAATTAAGGACAGAATAAGGTTTCTTTGCTATTAACAAAACATGAAATTAGAACATGTAAAATAAATATATTATCGACTGTACTATGATCACCAGCTCTAAAACCGGCCTGTGCATCTACATACACACTATATTTTTCAGCCCATTTTGTTAACCGACTATTTAAAATCTTTGTAAATAGTTTCCCAACTACACTTAATAAAGTAATGCCTCTTTAATTACCGACCTCTGATTTCTTACCTTTCTTATGAATAGATATTACCTAACCTTCTGACCAAAGAGTGGGGAATTCCCCCTTTCTAAAAATAGCATTGAATAAAACATCCAAATGCGGTAATAAAATATGACGCCCCCGACTCAAAAACTAATTTAACACTAAATCAGGCCCCGCACTTTTCCCGTTTTTAAGCTGACCTAAAGCTTTATTAATTTACCTCTGGTAATATTATTATTGTGCTCATCAAACATTACTTGTAATTCATCATTCAAATATCTGTCAGAATAACGCTTAGGTTCTGACGAGGCATCATGCAATCTAGGGAAAGTTGTTGATTTTCAGCAGAACCGCCAAAACGTCAGCCATGTTGATTTCTACAAAGTTAAAATGTCATTTAAGTATTTCGAATTTCAATAAATTTTATTGTCAAAGAACAAATGGATTGGGCAGCAGGCAAAGCCTATTTAAGCCCTTTCCAAACATAGTAACAAACAGTGGTACAAGCATAGACATAGACATTAGAACATATACAAACACATATAAACAAGTTGGTATTATCAAATTAATAATCAAATTAGGGGAAACAACTACTAATACTAATTTTATTATAATTGAATCTAATGGTTTGAATTATAACCTTTTATTTCGATATTGAAAAGACAGATAAAATATATACCGGTATATATATATACATATTATGAAGAGAAAAGAAAAATAATTTGTTGATGGAGCTGCATGTATAAACATTTGATGGGATTAAATTACCGCACCCAACAGATACAGGCCAAAAAGTCTATCACACAAGGCCATCCACTGATGAGTTTGGAAAGTCAATCCCACCAAATAGTTTAATTGATGCATATTAAACACAGGTTAGATATATAATTAACATGTTGTAAAGCTTTATATTCTTATTTATGTAGTTGTTTCCCAATATTTTTTAATAAAATAGTATAACTGGTCTTCTGAACCCCAGCCCCCCTCACTAACAATTATTTAAAAATAAGCAATGAAGACAAATAGAAAATATTAATATTAATATTCATGTACCATTTCTGAAAATCAGAAGAATTACATTGAGAAAAAATAAAATGTAAATAAATAAATAAAGGGTAAATAAATAAAATGTGAAATTTCATTCAAAATTGAAGTTAAATGTCCTGAATCTTCTAGTATACATTCTATATAGCTACCAATTATAACTTTACAACGTAAGAGAACAAACAGAAATATATTTACAATCAATAACATGTAATGGACAATTTTAACAATATTAACAAGAGGCCCGTGAACCTCACCGGTCGTGTGAGTTGTGATACAATGTGTTTTATTGTTATGAAGAAGCAAAATAGTACATTATATACTGTATATGTATATTTATAGGTACAATGTACATATATTGGTTTTTACAATTGTAGATTCGCGGACAGAATTATGTTTTGGAGAGACCAATATATTTAACAGTCAAACCCTCTATATACACCAGTTACGAAATGTAAATTATAATGAAATGACAACCTGCGCCAAGCTTTCTATGATCCCTCAGACCTATTTCACCTCTTTATGTTAGGCTGTCAGTTTTCGTATCGTCAAATTTTCATGCAATTACAAATAATTGAACCAAGTTTGAATCGATTCGTACCAAGAGGAAAAAAATAATATAGAAAATCACGATCCAAAAATTCTAACATGCCTTTTTGTGTGCTAGAGTAAAATTTACCTCCTCCCAAAGAGGGAATGTGTGAATATGTGATAGTGAATTTTATATTTGATCATGCAATTTAGGACAAGATTATTTGCTTCTAGCATTACTTGCATATGAAGAATCATATTGTTAATATTTTAACAGATATTACCTACCCCCACCCCTCAGGCGCTATCGGTACGTCGTGGCCTATAATTTCATTCCATCAAACCGCTGTCTTGATGAAAATAACTCTAATAACATTTTCAAACTTTTCCATCGAATATTTAAGGATAAGAATGAATAAATACATCACCCAAAACGTGTTTGTTCTATTGAGGTGATATCTGCCGTGGACTTTCGACTTACACGTTACAATGTATCTATGTCGACTTTCGACTTACGCGTTACAATGTTCCTATTGTCGACTTTCGACTTACACGTTACAATGTATCAATGTCGACTTTCGACTTACGCGTGACAATGTATCGATGTCGACTTTCGACTTACGCGTTACACTTTCGACTTACGCGTTACAATGTGTCTTTGTCGACTTTCGACTTACGCGGTACAATGTATCTATGTCGACTTTGTACTTACGCGTTACAATGTATCTATCTTTCGACTTACGCGTTACAATGTCCCTATGTCGACTTTCGACTTACGCATTACAATGTACCTAGTGTCGACTTTCGACTTACGCGTTACACTTTCGACTTACGCGTTACAATATATCTATGTCGACTTTCGACTTACGCGGTACAATGTATCTATTGTCGACTTTCGATTAACGTGTTACAATGTATCTATGTTGACTTTCGACTTGCGCGTTACAATGTACCTATGTCGACTTTCGCCTTACGCATTACAATGTACCTATTGTCGACTTTTGACTTAGGCGTTACATTGTACCTATGTTAACTTTCGACTTACGCGTTACAATCTACCTATTGTCGACTTTCGACTTACACGTTACAATGTACCTATTGTCGACTTTTGACTTAGGCGTTACATTGTACCTATGTTAACTTTCGACTTACGCGTTACAATGTACCTATTGTCGACTTTTGACTTAGGCGTTACATTGTACCTATGTTAACTTTCGACTTACGCGTTACAATGTTCCTATGTCGACTTTCGACTTAAGGGTTACAATGTATCTATTGTCGACCTTCGATTTACGTGTTACAATGTACCTATTGTCGACTTTTGACTTACGCGTTACAATGTACCTATGGCGACTTTCGACTTAAGCGTTACAATGTATCTATTGTCGACCTTCGATTTACGTGTTACAATGTACCTATTGTCGACTTTTGACTTAGGCGTTACATTGTACCTATGTTAACTTTCGACTTACGCGTTACAATCTACCTATGTCGACTTTCGACTTAAGGGTTACAATGTATCTATTGTCGACTTTCGATTAACGTGTTACAATGTATCTATGTTGACTTTCGACTTACGAGTTACAATGTACCTATGTCGACTGTCGACTTACGCGTAACAATGTACCTATGTCGACTTTGGACTTACGCGTTACAATGTATCTATCTTTCGACTTACGCGTTACAATGTACCTATGTAGACTTTCGACTTACGCGTTACAATGTTCCTATGTCGACTTTCGACTTAAGCGTTACAATGTATCTATTGTCGACTTTCGATTAACGTGTTACAATGTATCTATGTTGACTTTCAACTTACGCGTTACAATGTACCTATTTTCGACTTTCGACTTACGCGTTACACTTTCGACTTACGCGTTACAATGTTCCTATGTCGACTTTCGACTTAAGGGTTACAATGTATCTATTGTCGACCTTCGATTTACGTGTTACAATGTACCTATTGTCGACTTTTGATTTAGGCGTTACAATGTACCTATGTCGACCTTCGACTTACGCGTTACAATGTATCTATCTTTCGACTTACGCGTTACAATGTTCCTATTGTCGACTTTCGACTTACGCTTTACAATGTATCTATGTCGACTTTGTACTTACGCGTTACAATGTATCTATCTTTCGACTTACGCGTTACAATGTACCTATGTCGACTTTCGACTTAAGCGTTACAATGTATCTATTGTCGACTTTCGATTTACGTGTTACAATGTATCTATGTTGACTTTCGACTTACGCGTTACAATGTACCTATGTCGACTTTCGACTTACGCGTTACAATGTACCTATTGTCGACTTTCGACCAACGCGTTACAATGTACCTATGTCGACTTTCGACTTACGCGTTACAATGTATCTATGTCGACTTTCGACTTACGCGTTACAATGTATCTATTGTCGACTTTCGACTTACGCGTTACAATGTATCTATGTCGACTTTCGACTTACGCGTTACAATGTACCTATGTCGACTTTCGACTTACGCGTTACAATGTACCTATGTCGACTTTCGACTTACGCGTTACAATGTACCTATGTCGACTTTCGACTTACGCGTTACAATGTACCTATGTCGACTTTCGACTTACGCGTTACAATGTACCTATGTCGACTTTCGACTTACGCGTTACAATGTACCTATGTCGACTTTCGACTTACGCGTTACAATGTACCTATGTCGACTTTCGACTTACGCGTTACAATGTACCTATGTCGACTTTCGACTTACGCGTTACAATGTACCTATGTCGACTTTCGACTTACGCGTTACAATGTACCTATGTCGACTTTCGACTTACGCGTTACAATGTACCTATGTCGACTTTCGACTTACGCGTTACAATGTACCTATGTCGACTTTCGACTTACGCGTTACAATGTACCTATGTCGACTTTCGACTTACGCGTTACAATGTACCTATGTCGACTTTCGACTTACGCGTTACAATGTACCTATGTCGACTTTCGACTTACGCGTTACAATGTACCTATGTCGACTTTCGACTTACGCGTTACAATGTACCTATGTCGACTTTCGACTTACGCGTTACAATGTACCTATGTCGACTTTCGACTTACGCGTTACAATGTACCTATGTCGACTTTCGACTTACGCGTTACAATGTACCTATGTCGACTTTCGACTTACGCGTTACAATGTACCTATGTCGACTTTCGACTTACGCGTTACAATGTACCTATGTCGACTTTCGACTTACGCGTTACAATGTACCTATGTCGACTTTCGACTTACGCGTTACAATGTACCTATGTCGACTTTCGACTTACGCGTTACAATGTACCTATGTCGACTTTCGACTTACGCGTTACAATGTACCTATGTCGACTTTCGACTTACGCGTTACAATGTACCTATGTCGACTTTCGACTTACGCGTTACAATGTACCTATGTCGACTTTCGACTTACGCGTTACAATGTACCTATGTCGACTTTCGACTTACGCGTTACAATGTACCTATGTCGACTTTCGACTTACGCGTTACAATGTACCTATGTCGACTTTCGACTTACGCGTTACAATGTACCTATGTCGACTTTCGACTTACGCGTTACAATGTACCTATGTCGACTTTCGACTTACGCGTTACAATGTACCTATGTCGACTTTCGACTTACGCGTTACAATGTACCTATGTCGACTTTCGACTTACGCGTTACAATGTACCTATGTCGACTTTCGACTTACGCGTTACAATGTACCTATGTCGACTTTCGACTTACGCGTTACAATGTACCTATGTCGACTTTCGACTTACGCGTTACAATGTACCTATGTCGACTTTCGACTTACGCGTTACAATGTACCTATGTCGACTTTCGACTTACGCGTTACAATGTACCTATGTCGACTTTCGACTTACGCGTTACAATGTACCTATGTCGACTTTCGACTTACGCGTTACAATGTACCTATGTCGACTTTCGACTTACGCGTTACAATGTACCTATGTCGACTTTCGACTTACGCGTTACAATGTACCTATGTCGACTTTCGACTTACGCGTTACAATGTACCTATGTCGACTTTCGACTTACGCGTTACAATGTACCTATGTCGACTTTCGACTTACGCGTTACAATGTACCTATGTCGACTTTCGACTTACGCGTTACAATGTACCTATGTCGACTTTCGACTTACGCGTTACAATGTACCTATGTCGACTTTCGACTTACGCGTTACAATGTACCTATGTCGACTTTCGACTTACGCGTTACAATGTACCTATGTCGACTTTCGACTTACGCGTTACAATGTACCTATGTCGACTTTCGACTTACGCGTTACAATGTACCTATGTCGACTTTCGACTTACGCGTTACAATGTACCTATGTCGACTTTCGACTTACGCGTTACAATGTACCTATGTCGACTTTCGACTTACGCGTTACAATGTACCTATGTCGACTTTCGACTTACGCGTTACAATGTACCTATGTCGACTTTCGACTTACGCGTTACAATGTACCTATGTCGACTTTCGACTTACGCGTTACAATGTATCTATGTCGACTTTCGACTTACTCGTTACAATGTATCTATGTCGACTTTCGACTTACGCGTTACAATGTACCTATGTCGACTTTCGACTTACGCGTTACAATGTACCTATTGTCGACTTTCGACTTACGCGTTACAATGTACCTATGTCGACTTTCGACTTACGCGTTACAATGTACCTATGTCGACTTGTCACTTATTTACTTAAAAAGAAACGAGTTGTTATCCAATAATTTTCCAAAATATCAGCACGATTTAGCCTTAAATTAGATCTTGTATGTCAGTAATATAAGTCACGTAAAAATTTCTTGGAGAATTATTATTATTTAACTACTCGTTGTGTTTTGCATAAATAAGTGACAAGTCGATGTCACATCTGAACAATAACATGATAAAAAGTCGATTTACTTACTTACGTAATTCATATTTCGGCAAAATTATTTCAGAAAATGTAAAAATATGTCGACATAATTGAAACGATATTGCGACATCTTCTCAAATTAAGAGTATGTCGACAAAGGTAAGTCGAAGGTCGATAGCAGAAATATGCCACCATACTCCTTATAGGCCATATCATTTCTAAATGGCTCGTCTCTGATTATGTAAGCTTCCTGTAAAATCAGATCAGCGGGGTGTTTTTTTTTGGGGGGGGGGGGGGGGGGTTACGGAAAGATAACTGACGACGCATTACAGCATTTTCCAGGTTGGAGAGTGGTAAAGCTGACATGGTATCATATATAATAGATTTGTACAATGATGTGTTTACCCGTTAGCTGATTGGACACTCCGGCTTTGTTTGAGTAAATGAAGTAAGGGTAGTTTCCTAGCGTGTCGTAATCACAGAAACCTGAAGCTTCTATAACATTCAGCCAGCCGCGGTCATCGGTACATTCGTTAAGGAATTGACTAACAAGGAACGACCGTGTCACCGGTCCACTGAAACAAAACAGGTGTAGTACATTAAACCGTCATTAAATACTGCAGACACTTTACAGTAGATTTTATAGTTAACTACATCAAACAATCATAAAAACTCCAGAAAAATCATGTTTTGAGTTTCCTAGATTAAGTTTTCCGCATTACGTTACCTGTAAGACAGAAGGAAAAAACGTAATATGATATCAGATCGAAATATTCGTGGTTCGCGAGGACGGATTGACGTATGTCGACTTATAATACTGTTGGTTTGAAATGTGTATTTCCCAAAAAGAAAATGGAATGAAATGTTAAGTGTAGGTTTCATGTTTTTCTGATTGATAGACTGGATAGTTATTGTGTTATCGGGCGAACGAAGCGAATATCATATCTAGTCACATTAATCTGATAAATATCAAATCTAGTCACATTCACCTGATAAATATCATATCTAGTCACATTTACTTGATAAATATCATATCTAGTCACATTAACCTGATATATATCATATCTAGTCACATTTATCTGATAGATATCATATCTAGTCACATTTACCTGATATATATCATATCTAGTCACATTTACCTGATAGATATCATATCTAGTCACATTAACCTGATAAATATCATATCTAATCACATTTACCTGATAAATATCATATCTAGTCACATTAACCTGATAAATATCATATCTTTAACCTGATAAATATCATATCTAGTCACATTCACCTGATAGATATCATATCTAATCACATTTACCTGATAATTATCATATCTAGTCACATTTACCTGATAGATATCATATCCAGTCATATCAACCTGATAAATACAGTGTATCAAATTTAGTCACATTAACCTGATAGATATTATATCTAGTCACATTTACCTGATAGATATCATATCTAATCACATTAACCTGATAAATATAATTTCTAGTCACATTTACATGATAGATATCATATCCAGTCATATCAACCTGATAAATACCGTGTATCAAATTTAGTCTCATTAATCTGATAGATATTATATCTAGACACATTTACCTGATAGATATCATATCTAGTCACATTAACCTGATAGATATCATATACCTGATAGATGATATCATATCTAGTCACATTTACCTGATATATATCATATCTAGTCACATTTACCTAATAAATATCATATCTAGTCACATTAACCATACCTAGTCACATTTACCTGATAAATATCATATACCTGATAGATATCATATCTAGTCACATTTACCTGATATATCATATACCTGATAGTTATCATATCTAGTCACATTAACCTGATAAATATCATATCTAGTCACATTTACCTCATATATATCATATTTAGATACAAAATCTATAAATTGATTTAAAGGGGAATCAAGAACCGGACAAATGACCTTTGAATACACCGCCTAAAAAACTGTTTTTTAAACCTCATTTTTTAAAATTAATTTAATACTTTTTTAAAAACATGTAAAATTACAAGCCCGGAAGATCGAGAGCGCTTTGCAGTAATTGAACCTGGCAGAAACAGGGAAGAAAAACGAAATAAGAGAAAACTTTCAAAAGGGTCTTTAACGTAGATAGAAAAAGAATCTAAAACAACTCAGCCAACGATAGATAATGTATTGTATTGTATGCAGTGACCGATGTAAATCAAGATGGCGCTGATGAACTGTTTGCATTTGTGTAATATACTGTCTTTAATATAAGAAAGACAGTCCTGAACTGTAACTATTATGATGTTGAGATCGGAAATATCGTGTAAAGATATGTCCGTTTTATTCTTTATTAGTGATATCTTAGTAGAAGCATACACATACTGTTCCGATTTGTTGTGATCCATTTCAGAAACGAAACAGTACTGGGAAAACATTAGCTCCTGTGGCGATTTGAGGTATTTACAAACCCATGATTGATTGAATAATGTCATTGGCTTACTGCGTGACATCTCCGGTGAATTTGGAACTATGGAAAGTGTTTTTGTGAATGTGATTTGTGCGATTCTATATATAGCCTAGTGAATTGTTTTTTTTTTGTATATATATACACGTGTACTCACCTGGACACCAATGCAGTGAGCACGTTCGAACTTTCGACACGCTCTGGTTACCCGCTCGTACATAGTGTCGCGGGTCGTACTCACGAGGGAGAAACTGTGTTCTGTAAATTAGCTTTGCTGGCTGTAAACATTGCGATGTGGTCCCTTATGAGTGTGTTGGTTTAGGAATAAACATTTTTATTAGTTATAGCATATACGATCTTTGGTGCTATTGACGATCTGGCCATGCCGGCAAATGATGAGCTAACACGTGACCCGAGCCTTACTGCTTCGTCGTTTGACAACTCCTTATTCAAGCTTCCAAAGCATGAGTACATTGCCAAACTAGTTGATATTACCACTAACTCGGAAAGTAAAATTGCCTGGTATCGGGCTATTCTTTTCGATCGCACCAAGGATGTCGAGGGCTGTCCTGCCTCCTCGCTTGTTACATGTAAGAATACTCTCAAGGGCCAAGCCTATATGAAGTATGCGAAAGACTGCTATGGTTTACAACAATTCATAGACGGTGAGTCCGTATGCGATATAGCAGATATCTTCGCTTCGCAAAGACTTACTAGAACAAATAGTCAACTTGATACCTCAGTAATGGACAACATTATGGATGAGTCTGCCCCCGTCACCCGCTCCGAGTTTGATTCATAAGCTGGAGCTAGTGAACCTTCGCACAATTCTTCATGAATCGAGAGAGACCTCAAAACTCCGTATAGACTCGGCGGTAGAGCTTCAAATGAAATTGGACCAAGATATGTGGTCTCTAAAAGCTCAGCTGAGTGCGGCATGTGAGACTATTGATACAGTCTTCGATATTGACCATTCCAAACCAGTTCCCAGGTAATCACTGACATTTCAAAGTCGATCGACAACAATAGTTGTGGAATTTCGCGTCTTAACGATGACCGCTTTGGTAATACCTCAGCCATTCGCAACGACGTTCGTGATATAAACGGACAACTTGCCGTCTATGAGGGTGACGTAGAGACAGCTATTTCCAACGCGTCCTCTGCTGTAAGCGGAGTGTCATCTCTGAAATTTCGCATGCGGCAAGTTAAGTCTGACATTAAAAAGGTCGCAGGAAAGGCTAAGCAAACAACAGACATTGCCGTAGTCCGAATTATTCTGACGTTTATCGCCTTTTTTCATATCGGTCTGTCGTCGATTAATGTCAGAACTCCGGCCGTCTATAATATGCGGGAAATATGCGACCCGCGCCCGGAGCGCACTTCAAACTGATATTTTAGAAACAAATCGTCACTTTCACACACATGTCGCACATGGATCGAAAGATCTATTCTTTATGCACTAGGTGGTATCAATAACATGTTACAAAGATCATTACGAAAAGCATTTTCCAACGTTTTCTATACCAACCCATGTTTTTTATGGAAATTAGGCCATGAGAAATGTCACATGACTTGACGAGATCTCGCGTTACCGAAGGTATTTCCCAACGTTATGACGTAGGCCAGCGAGATTTTAGTCACGTGGCATTGGAAGGCGGGGCTATCAAAAAACTAGAGTAAAACAGAGTAAGTTTGAAAAAATATGTTTTTAGTGATTGTATTAGTTGTTTGAGGCATGCTATGTATGTTCATCTTGTGCATAAAGAATAGATCTTTCGATCCATGTGCGACATGTGTGTGAAAGTGACGATTTGTTTCTAAAATATCAGTTTGAAATGCGCTCCGGGCGCGGGTCGCATATTTCCCGCATATTATAGAGGGCCGGAGTTCTGACGTTAATCGACGACAGACCGATATGAAAAAAGTCGATAAACGTCAGAATAATTCGGACTAACATTGCCGTTGGAGCTTTTGTGGAGGTACTTGGGTTTTAGTTAACAAAATTTGAGGAATTCGTTCATGATAGCTTCAACTTACCTCCCAAGGATAAAGGCCTACCATCACCGACTACTCCCGGCTCTGTCCCGTCCTCTACCATTGACAATTCAGTCACACCGACTCGAATCGATCCCGGTTCTCCGTTTTCCAGTCAACAGGCGTCAGATCTAAGCCTATCATGTAACAAGTCAACACCGTTGGAAGTTGCTTTAACATCTGTGGCTAGTGATGATTCCTCAACTCGAACGTATTTAAGTAAATCTCATCACCAAAATTCATCTCGGTCGTCACAGCTTCCATCCAGCTCAACTTTACCAGTCATCCCCTCCTGTTCGAGAAAACCTCCCGTGGTCAACTCTGAGGGAGCATCTAGTGGTTTCGTAGCTGTTTCCCGGCATACAAATTCTCGCCTTTTTCTTAGTGGTATGTCGTCGGAATCGTGTTCAGCGGATGATATCAGAGTTTACCTACAAACTCGCGGTGTCAATGCCACATTTGTTCGCCTCCTTAGGAGCCAACGGAAGCTTTGCGTCTCTGCACGGGTTAACGTCATTTCATCTGGTATCCCCAAAACGATAGAGAACAACTTTTGGCCAAAATGTATCCGATGCCGGAAATGGGTCTATAACAACCGGTTCTACGGTAACGATAATACCTCTAAGCTCGATGGTGGGATCGAATAAATTTGCCGTTCTTCGCCTGATGCATATCCTCCTCCTTGTTATGTCAAACATTCGCTTCATGTCGTTGAACGTAACTGGCATAATGTCGGCTGCCTCTGATATTCACGAAGCATTAAACAGGGAACGCGTTGACATTTGTGGGATAGCGGAACACTGGCTTTTCGAAGAAAATCTACATCTTTTCAAGAGTACTGACCAGAACTATAAATCCTTGTATCCACTAGGCGATCATCGATCTCGAAAAGGAGGTGTCGCCCTATTGTGGCATAAGAGACTTATTGATCGCGTTTCGATCGTGGATTCTAATGATGACAGGATTGCCATTATCAAACTCGTCCTGGATGTTGAAACACTCCATATTATTCAAGTGTATCTTCCTACATCAAGATATGGCACGGACTTATTCAATGAATACTTCCAAAAGCTTGACGAGCCGTGCACGACATTTTCCCTCTATGGATCTGTAATTGTCATGGGGGATTTCAATGCCCGTTTACAGGGCTCACGTATTCCCGGTTATCAAGACCAACGCGACAGGCTTCTTCAAAAATGCCTTGACCGTTTACAGTTGTTTACGCTGTCCATTTGTAGCCTCTGTAAAGGTCCATTACATTCATTTGTTCATTCCGAAGATGGTCCATCTTCCCTTATAGATCATAGTATCATCAACTCATCTAAATTAGACCTCGTGAGTGAATGTTCCATTTTGGATGGCGATTATCTTGACGTGTCAAACAATAGGCCGTTGATATGTGAACTGGTTTTCCCTGATTCGGATACTGTTGAAAATTATTGTGATAAACACACACGCATTTCGTTTAAGTGGATCGCCGAAGGAGCCTCCAGAAATGTTGACAACTACCAAGACGATCTTGTTGCACGTATCAACGGCTCCTCTTTGAATACCTTACTGAGTCTTGATTCTAAAGATGAAGTTGATAAATACTCACGCGAGCTTGTGACATGTTTACTGAAATCATCAGAGTGTATCTTGCCGAAACGTAAATTTTGCAAATTTTTAAAACCCTATTGGAACATCAAACTAAAAGATCTTCATCAAATCATGTGGAGATGTCGTCAAGTTTGGGTCTCTAAAGGTCGACCGCGTGACACGGACTCAGTCACATTTAGAAACTACAAAGATGCAAAACGCTTATTTACGAACAGACATAGACAGGTATCAGAGGATCACATTGTAGACTTAAACAACAAAATTGAAAGCTGTGTTGATGTTAATCAAAAGACGTTCTGGTCGCTTGTTAGAAAACGTTGTACTAATACCTCGGGGTTTGCTGGAGCTGAAATGAAATTTAATGATGAAGTTATCAGAGATCCTGCCCGCCTAGCCCTCCACTGGGGAAAGTATTTTGCAGATATTTATTCCGACACCTTTAGTGAAGATTTGGATGCACAATTTAAAGCAGTTATCGATGAATCTGTAACAGGTATTCTGAGTAATCATGACTCGGAAAACGACTGCTTTTTTTTTTTTTCTTTGAATGAGGTCAAGTGCATCTGCAAAAAGCTCCCTGTTGGCAAAGCAGCTGGATATGATCATATTGTTTATGAGCACTTGATATATGCTTACGACACTTTATACAACTGTTTATGTGTTTTACTTAACGCATTCCTCAGGTTAGAGTATGTTCCACCTCTGCTTACAAAAGGTCTGATTTGTACACTGTATAAAGGACACAACAAACCTAAGGGTGATCCCAATAATTATCGTGCCATTTCCTTACTTTATTATTTTAAAAGTTTTTGAAAAATTACTTCTTGTGCGACTGGATTCAACAAATCTCTTTAAGCTTAATCCGTTACAAAACGGTTTTCAAAAGAACGTCAGTAGTACGATGACTTCTTACTTAGTCCATGAGTCTGTTTCGTATGCTTGTGACAATAACAGTAAATCGTTTGCTTGCTTCCTTGATGCTGCCAAAGCATTTGACTGCGTATGGCATAATGGCCTATTTTTTAAACTCGCCAGCATCGGCTTTAAATCAAAGTATATTCATATTATTGCTTCTTTATATGAAAATATGTTAAGTGCTGTTTCGCACCAAGGCTTCGTTTCTGATTGGTTCAAAGTCTCCCAAGGTACTCGTCAAGGAAGCATTATCTCTCCTTGGTTATATACACTTTTTATTAATGATTTGTTAAATGATTTGTGCGCTGCAAAGTATTCATTTCTCATTCAGGACGTTAATGTAACTTGTCCAATACTGACGGTATTACGTTGTTATCGCTTTGTAAACGTGGTCTGGACAATCTCATGGATATCTGCTACACTTACAGCTGTCAATGGAGATTCAGATACAACGCGTCTAAGTCTGTTGTGATTGTCTTTAATGAAGGTAAAAATGCTTTTTCAAAGACGATTCGGAGCTGGTCTCTCGGCAATGAAGTTGTCTCAGAGGCTGTTGGGACAAAACACGTCGGCATCTTCTTAAACAAATTCAAACCTGACTGTCCAGACATCAATGCAATTGTTAACAAGCTACGTAGTCAGTGTTTTGCCCTACTCCATTGTAACCTTTTCGATACTGGGATCAATCCAATGACAGGTGCAAAGTTTTATAAGTCTATTTTTTTGCCTAGAAACCTCTTTGGCTGTGAACTTTGGTTTTCTCTAAAATACACTGATTTGTCTCGTATTGAAACTGTACATCACTTATGTGCAAAGCTCATTCAAAGTTTTCCCCGTCGCGCACGATCAGATATCGCTCTCAGTATGTTAGGCCTTACCTCAATACACCTCGAGGTGTAATTAGCCAAACTTCGCTTTTTTGCTGCTTTATGTAGACTAGTTGCACGATTTACTGTAAAGAGAAATTTTATGTTTCGTCTTTTTCACACATATTTTGGATTTTTTCAAGGTGGAAAAGGTTTTGTTTCAGATGCTTGGAAAATCTTTCATAAATATAAATTACATGATGTATTGTTGGCCTTCTTACAAAAGGATTGTTTCCTCCTAAACAATCATGGAAACGTCTAACGAAGGGTGTTCTAATTCGTAATTACACTTATGAGTGGAGGCAGCGCCTCCTTCTCAGCAGAGACTTTTCTAGATTTAGGTATCTGCAATATGATATCTGTCCTTCGACTATTTGGACTTTATCTAAACGTTTTCACTACTTTTGTAGAACATGCGCTAATGTTGCAAAGCTCTGGATTATTTCTCCAGATTGTGAATTAGCATGTGCATAATGCAATGTTCTGTAGCCTATGCAGTTGCACATTGTATCTTGGACTGCTCTGGCAAAGAAGTGTTAGCTTTACGCGATAACATCTTCTCCAAAATTGTCAACGACTACCCTGTTCATGCTTACGTTGCTCTGGACCAGGCGAGTCGGGATATTCAAATAGTTTCTTGGCTCTTCTCCTGATCTTTTTCGATAAATTTTTGGAGAAGACGACGATCTTTTCTTGTCTTTTATAAGAGACTGTTGCAATTTTGCAGAGAAAGCCTCTGCTCTTACCTTCCAATAATACATGTGTTCCTGTAAATAACCTTTTTGTATTATACTGGTTGAAGGCTATGCAATCGTTAAATGTAAGTTTGCATCATTCAATCAGCTTATTTCTTTCAGTCATTATACATTATTTTGTAACTGTTTTACTTTTCTTATATCTATTGTGTATTTAAAAGATGTATTTCATATAACTTTTCATGTTTGGAGGATTACAGATATGAATGAAAATCATTGTTATCTTTTGGAAAAATGTTGTTTCAGAAACTAGATTATACAAAAAATAGGCAAATGATACTGGTGGACAGCACATAGAATCATCTTCAAAATACTTGTATTCATATTGATGTCGTGTTTTCGATATCCACAAAGAAAAGTCTGAGTATTTAATGGAATAGTGTCATTAAGAGCAGAAATGGAGTTGAAGAGAATTTGCCTTTGATTAGAATACAGAGTACAATGGAGGAAGAATCGATCACAAGTCTCCACAGGAAAATTATATAAGTAGGCAGGGGTATCAATTAGGTGAGATTCAAATATATGTGAATTCAGGATACTGGCACAGTTTCTAAGTTGACAAAAGGTAAAATTAAATTTTCAAACACCATGGTATTTAAAAATATCAGGACATGAGGGTTGAGAATCCGTTTCAGTTGTGTGTAACAAATCTCTTTTTATAGCTCCAATGTTGTCATTGTGGGAAACAGGCAAGTTGGATTTATTCCATTCAGACATCAGTTTCGGGAGAGAGAAAAAACCTGGAATTATATAACTGAGTTCTTGGTATGGGAACATAAAAATATTCTATTATGGCGAAGATGATTATTGTCAGTATTATTGTTAATGTACGGTTGAATTATATCATAGACATGAGAGGGGCATTTCGTATTATATATTTTTTAAAAGTATTATTTTGATGCAAATGTCTTCTATTAAGTGTCATTGACCATAAATAAAATATTATAAACTACGTTGCTAAACTTGTCAATAAGTTGTTCCGACTTAATTTAGAGTAGGCTGAACGGATCGTAACTGAAGTATAATACCATAGGTCTTGTCTAGTAAATTGTTTTCACCGATATTATCTTTGGATAATTTTATTGGTGCGCATTGTAGTGAGACAAAACCAATCACAGCAAACTGTAACAATAGTACAGTGTACATAACCCTTATTATAATACGCAAATGAACATGCATGCAGTATTTTTATGAAATTGTTTTCGTATTTACATACCTGAAACCTGGGAGGCTAAATACCAGGGAATCGATAGCCGTATTGACATCGTTCCAGCTAGAAGAAATAATTTTCGACGGTTGAAACCAGTCTGTGTACGTTGATCCTGAGCCGTCAAATATTATATAGGCTTTCTCCACGCCCTGTTCGTACACGGCGACTTTCACCTGGTGTGATAGTAAAGGTTCAACAATGTCACTACTCAACCACTATAAACCAAAGTAACACGTGTAAATAATGTCTGACACTTGTCAAACATTGAACAAGGGAGACAATACAAGCAATAAATAATGTGTTATATTATCAAACATTGAAAAGGGGAGACAACACTAGCAAAGCATAATGTCTTACACAAGTCAAACATTGAACAAGGGAGACAACACTAGCAATACAAAATGTGTTATATTATCAAACATTGTGGTGTTATATGGTCAAAAAAATGTCCTACATTTGTCAAACATTGAACAAGGGAGACAACACTAGCAATACATAATTTGATACACTGGTCAAACACTGAACACGGGAAACAACACCAGCAATATAAATAATGTGTTACACTTATCTAACACTGAACATGAGAGAAATTATTTTGTTATGTTCGATATATACCTAGATGTCATTGCTCTTTTACTAGCTGTGGAGAGGTATACCGGCCCCAATTCAATATAGGTGTTGCCATGTGAAAGCACTAAAATCATAGCAAATTTCCCTGATAATATACATAAATCATCACAATACAGCATTAAATTTATCATGGCTTGTAAATTTTGTGGTATTAATGGGTATATATACGAATGTCATTATTATTTCTCTACCTATCAATGACAGTTTATGACACGGAGGAAGTCATGCGTGACCAAACTTAATTGCAAACCAGCTCACGCTACACGTTCCGACGTATGCATATTGCAAATTTATTGACAAACTCTCTGTTGTGAAGCGACATAAAAGCTGCACAGAAACCCATACGCCTAATGCCGCTATTGAGTAATGTTGACCGTGCAGTTCGGCATGTTGCAAGCTGGTTCGTCGACAAGAAACGTTGCACACGTCATGCACTTTGTGCAATCAATAAATATAATGTTGTTTCAAAGTTAACAACAAACCGGAATGGTTCAGGACCGACAATGTTCCGGAGTACCGAGGACTACAACCGCGGCGCAAAACAGATAAAGCAATCAATCAAACATCCATAGAGAGAGGGAGAAAAAGAGTGCATGTGCGCCGTGAAGCAAGAATTCTCACCGGAAGCGGGAAACCTACCAACTTTCCATGTTATAAGCCTTTTTGTAAACACGTCAGCTTTCATGGGATAATAGTTTGTTAAAATTAACACCCTGTGGAGACAAAAAAAACCCAATATATAGTCCATTCTGTAGTGGTAAGAACTGAATCTAGCCTCAATAATACCACCCTGTGTAATTCCAACATGGTCGCCCCCAGTGTTTACATGCTATGCTTGCTCACATTCTGTGTGTATATGAGTACAGAACGACCGATCTGAAGACCTGACTTATACCAGAACCTCCTATCGACGATGTTCATATTCAAACGCATCAAGACTCCAGCAAGAGTAAGCCCATGTAAAAAGACCGGAACATTAATTTATATTTGCTCCTGTTCTGAAATGTGCTCCATACCCAGGACCCCCAGCAAACGAGAGCGTGAACCCGTGTGGGCTAAGCGAAGCTCCTGTCACTTGTAACTGTGAAGGAGTGAGTTGGGAGCGTGTGATTAGTGACATCACAAATCGTGTTTGGAATTGTGCAATGCTGATTATGAATTATTAAAACGTAGCTACGTCCAATGGTTATATCGCAAATGTGAAAGTTACAACCTGACTACATTCTCATTCAGAATGAATTTGCGGACTCAAATTGTTTACCCTTATCCATGATCTAAATATCACACTTGAGTGTATTGATTCTGCTTTCAGCCCCCTTAAATCTAGCAGCCCCCGCTTTAGTGAAAATAGCAGTCAGCGAAGCCAGACCACGGAGTGTCGATGACATTTCTTCCCGTTGTAGTAGAAACTCATTGAACTTGACATACCGTTATGGTCATACATTATGATCATCAACTGTCGCAGTATAAAAGTTAAACTTCTGAATTTGCAGCAGCGATTGAGTATATGAAACCTGATGTTATATGTGAGTCCTGGCTGCAAGGCCTCCATCATAGAGAAATTCCAACCAGTGACGCGATCAAGTTTTTCTGATAACTATGCAGCCTTTATGAATGATAGGAGTACATTAGGAGGTGGATTATTTGTACTAGTACACAAGGAAGTTTTAGCAACCGAACAGCCGCAGTTCGTGACTGAGTGCGAGGAGGAAAAGGTCAAGGTTGAACTGAGGGGAAATAAGGACCTCTATATTGGTTCATAATGTATGCCACATCGTAAATTAACAGCGATACATAAGCTAGAGTGCTCCCCGGAGAAGCTGATGGGGGAGGAGTCTAAGAAGCATGTATTCTTATGTGGTGACTTCAACTGCCCGGATATTGATTGGTCAGCACAGTTCCAATCAACAGGCCTGATCACCAACAGTCGTTCCCAACCTCACCCAGGTTTGCAATACCCAACGCCAGGCGGGAACCAATTGACCTTATGTTTACCACCTTACCCTCACTTGTAAAGGTATCTACAAACACACATGGCGTCTCGGACCACGACATAGTAATTACAGACTCTTGCACTCAACCGAGGTACATCTGGAGGAACGACAGGAGGTTTTACATCTTCCAACGTGCCAACTAGGATGATCTTAAGACTCGGATACACACCCTGTCCGAAACATCAAGTCCATGTACTCAGAGGGGAACATGTAGAAAAGCTCTGGACCATATTTAAGCCGTCGCTCCTCAGTGCAGTAGACGACAATAGCCCTTCCAAAGATTATAAACGGAGGAACTCTCTATCATGGGTAAACCACAAACTACGGAAAATTGTACGGAGGAAACACCGAGTATACACTCAGGAATGCACACGGGCCTTTCAACAAGCAGATTGGGGATATATAGAAAAGAACATCAACAAAGGTCTAGCAAACAACAACAGCAAGCCCTTCTGGAAATACATCAAGAGTAGGAAGCAAGAAAACACGAAAGAGATGCCCCACTCAAATACCAAAACAATCTCCACGGTGACATGGCGCCAGCACAAGTCCGAAACTCGTCTGGAGCAATTTAAACAAGTATTCACCAGAGGCCTTTACGGTACGACCCAGCCTATGTCCCACACATTAAAGATCCATTATTACCATCAACGAAAACGGAGTATTGTCTTTACTTAAAGCCATTGGGGTTTCGAAAGCTTCTGGACTTGACCTCATTCCGAACAGGATACTTCGCGACTGCGCAACTGAGCTAACACCATCGCTCAGCCTGATCTGCCAGAAGTCATTGGATAGTGACTGGCGCAATGCAAACGTCACCCCCGTATTTAAAAAAGGAGACAGACACCTCCCTAAAAAAGTGTCTCTAACCATCGACGACTTTGTCAAGAACTATGATAAGGGTCTCCAAACTGACGTCATCATATTAGATTTTTCCTAGGCGTTCGATACAGTGCCCCATGATAAGCTATTATATAACCTGGAAAACTATGGGATACGAGGACCACTCCGTGAATGCACACGTCCCTTCCTATGTAATTGCCATTTGCGTTAAGTAGTAGAGGCGAACTCTCCAAAGAGACTCCTGTTTTTCCGGGGTCCCCAAGGACACGGTCCTCGGTCCCTTGTTATTTTTTGTCCACATCAATGACTAACCGGATTTTGTTAATCTCAAGTACGACTATTCGCTGATGATTGCCTCCTTTACCGTGTCATAAAATCTATCAGAGACCATATAATACTTCAACAAGATCTCAAGAAGTTGGAAGAATAGGCCTAGATCTGGGGTATGAATGTTAAAAAGATTTGTTTTCTTTCGTTAAACAGCATTCCATCACATTTCTATGACCTAAACAACACTATCCTCCAAAAACCCATACCTCGGCATTATGATATCAGAGGACCTGAAATGGCATACACATATTAACAATTAATAAAGCGAGTTCAACATCGGGATTCCTACGTCGAAACTTACGACACAGCTCAAGAACATGCAAGAAACATGCTTATCTATCACTTGTTCAGTCTACACTGGAATATATTGCTATCATATGGGACCCCCATTTAAAATCTGACATCTTAAAACTGGAACGGATCCAGAGGCGATTAGCACGTTTCATCTGTGGAGATTATAAGTCAAGGGAAAGCAGTGTTGAATCCATGCTAAAGTATCTGGACCTAAAACACTAAAAAAAAGGCGGAGGGAGTTATGCTTCACATCTCTATACACGGTAGTGTCAGCGTTTCCTTCATTTTACCACATTACCAAACAACCGCAAAATAATAGACGTATCCAGACAACAAATATATTAGAGGACTACTATCGTAACAATATTGTGAAAGGCCATCAGACAAACCACTCAAAGTGCTTAGTAAATATACCAGCCAAAACGGATACTTATAGAAACGGCTTCTTTGTACGAACAATTAGGAAGTGGAATCAACTAGAGAACCACCAAGTAATTGCCAGTACTCAGACGGCCTTCAATGATGGCCCCACGAACATGTAAGGCTAGTTGCTCTCTCTCTCATCCGTCGCGTAATGCCAGGAATTGGATTTCAGCGACGTACCTATTCAGATTCAGATTCAGATCCAAATTCCACGCGTATTATTACCCCCGTGCAAGCCTACAAGTCACTATTTAAAAGTCAAACACAATGCTCGGGTACACAATGCCAGGGTGTGTAGAGATTTCCTGCAGAACAATCTGATTCCTGTCTTGCCTTGGTCATCTTTGTTCCCCTATAGTACACTTATTGAGCATTAAAACAGGGATGAATTGAGTCGAGCACTGATTGATGAGTGACGGAACGTTCTGCAAGCATACTAACAATCAGTTACTAGCTATGTGAGGAGAAAACGCGTGCCATGAGAAGCTTTCCATGGTGGTCACACTAGATATTGACCAAATGCTATTTTTTGTGGGTGGACATATTCAACGATCTTCGCAATGTGCTAAATATACAGGCAATGCTTTTAATGTGATTTGCTGTTTTGAAAGTCGATAAAATATCCGAGCACAGTGAATTTGTTATTTATTGTCCTTATGCAGTTCAGTATAAATTTGAGCCGATTTGAAATACGAAAACAAAGGCTAAGTAACCTAGATCGACAAAAGAACTTTAAATGTGGTTTCATAACAATTCGTAATTTTAACAACTAGCAACTTCAAGTTAGAGTAGGATCCCAGAGCAGCACCAAGTTTAGAAGAAATGACATGTGCAAAATTAATAGCACTATCGTCGGCATATATATTAATCACTTACTTTCCCCATCGATGCCAACAACCATATCATTAACATAACTTTAAAAATAAAAGTGGGTCCAGACTATTTCCTTGATGATCCCTACATTTAATAGTGGCTGAACTTCTTTCATTCTAATCGAAACCAATTTACATATGTCATGCAAATCGTGTTCTATTTCCCACATAAATATCCCATGATCACCATCATCAAGTCCAGTTGTATCATACTAGAATATAAACCTTTGCTGGTGTTACAATACATGTAATCTAATGAATGTTTAAGACAAATGTCGATAGAGGATACATTCCTCAACCCTGATTGGTACTGATTAAAATGTTACTAGAAAGTTTTCAAGCTGAGTAAATATAATTTCTTCTTTAGTTCCAAACCTTCAGCCCGTCCTTAAGAATTTAACTGAGAGGTCGACCAATAATGTGCTTTTATTCTGTTTAGATTGTCATAGTTCTTTGAAGACGTACTTCTCCGATACTTCATGGAGGTAATACTTTTAGCGTTTTCTTAATTCGTAAATATTTGACAGCTACATAGAACCGATGAAGTATGGTTTCTAGGCACTGGGAAGCTTTTGTACCAGGTTAGAAGCTACATTTGTACAGTCGTGGTTGAAATGGTCGGTTATGCCTTTTCTGTCATGACAATTTTACCCATCTATAAAATAAAACTTGGCCATTCTTTTGATTTGTTTCGTAACTTCAATCCTTTCGACGTTTACATAATGTCTTAGTATAATTATATTTTTTTCTTCGTTAATGATAGGAAGAAAATTTGACTTATTTTGTACATCCCTTTGAACATTACTTCTAAGTGTACATTAAGATTTGTACTTCTCCTAGCTTTTTGTCGTTTTTAATTTGTGTGAGAACCCTCATCTATGTTAAATATTTTCTTAAATGTAGGGGATAATCTAAACGTCTCTTCTTGTTCTACTCTCACTTCCTTCATACCACCGACTGTGGATAGAACACTCATACACGTGGTTTAAAAAGCTGACTAAGCAATGTCTACATATTTGAATTCAAAGAATCTTCTCCATTAGCTTTTGCTTGGCATGACATTGTCATTGCGAGTTTTTGTGATTATATTTTGTACAAATTTGTGTTTTTAAACAGGAGTTTGTGATCCGACAAATGGATGTTGTAACAGAAGTAACGACCTATGTGTACATTGGTAAACCACTGGAAGCAACACTCACCTCCTGAATGTCCAGCGTTGCCCACTGGTCCACGAGACCCGACCTGTAATGATGTGTACATGCCGCACTCGCCTCTACAGAGAAGCATTCGTCCTCCACATCGCTGTCGTTGTCAGAGTTCATCCCTGTGTTGTACCACGTTAGTATCGCGTTAACACCTATCCCCCTGGTGAACCGAGTAGCAAGAACCCAGTCTCCATAGAACCGATCTGGTGAGAATGGATATAGTTCACTTATACAGGCCATATTTATATTACCCGTTATCATTTTAAACCGGAACTTATGTTTTCTATTTTATATATCGTTCATGTAAGTCATGGCGGTTTAACCGGAATTCTTGTTTAAAATACCGTTCCGTTCCTTTCTAAATACATATACGTGATGTAGGTGATAAATAGCATTACTTACAACATGTTAATGCTGGATCAGGTGATGTGAAAGTCAAATTTGGTTGACAGGTTATCTCCCCTTGTCCAAACATTTGGAAGCCAGCGTTGCAAACATGCGTGAACACTTTGCCCACCGACCTTGCAGTGCTGACGGTTGTACTTTGTATAGATGTGTGACGGACGATTTTTTCCGGAAAAGACATACACTCTGGAAAGACAGGTTTTACAATCAATCACACGCTTACGAACAAAACATGATTTGATCCGTCAATGCATACAATGCTTTATAGCAATCATATTTACAGATGTTAAGTAAAGACTTTAAATAACCTATTTATTGTTTATGTATGTGCTTAGCAATATGAAAGGCTTACAATAGCACAATTTCAAAATGGCAAACGGTAGTAATGATATACAATAGGAAGACTATAGAAAAGAAGGTGACAATTAGTTGTGGTCTGTTTTACAAATGTAGCAAGGATGCGAACTACAACAGGCAGATAGACAAAAGACAACAGTAAAGAGGTAGGATATATCAAAACAATCAGACAGGTAAAGAGGTAAATAGCATGAAGGGAGCACGCAAAGTAAGGACTTAAAAATAGCAGGGAGGCGAACAGCAGCAAGAAGGCAAAAATGGTAAGTTGGAAAATTAAATCAGGGATGAAAACAATAACGAATTAAGGAGCAGCGGGTGAACAATAACATGGAATCAATGATAGACAGGAGGTCTGCTATAGTAAATAGTTAAACAACAGCTAGAAGAATAGCTTACCATCTGCTATTAGAAAGTCAAATACCCTGGCCAAGTTCAAGAGGGACATCAAAACTCACCTTTTCACGTACTCTGCATTTTAGAATCCTTGCAAAGACGTCATGTAAATACCACCCTTTTATTTGTTCAATTATGTGCACATTGCTTGCTTTAATGTATAAAAGTGATTGTAAGCCTTTGTTGTTGTTTTTTCACAATTATAACCATTACTATTATCCATATGTTGTAAAGCGCCTTAGAGTAATTTTACAAATTATATAGGGCGCTATATAAATGTTTATTATTATTATTATTATAAGAAAGGAGCAAACAAAAGTGACAGGCTAAACGATAGCAAGGGTTTAGATAATAACAACGAAGTACAGTAAAATAAGAAATCAAGGGATAAACGATAGCTAGGGTTTAAAAAATAGCTAGGGATATACTAAAATAAGAAATCAAAGGGTAAACGATAGCTAAGGTTTAAATAATATCTAGGAAGTATACTAAAATAAGAAATCAAGGGATAAACGATAGCTAGGGTTTAAATTATTAATAGGGATATACTACAATAAGAAATCAAAGGATAAACGAAAGCTAGGGTGTTAATAATAGCTAGGAAGTATACTAAAATAAGAAATCGGGGAATAAGCGATAGCTAGGGTTTAAATATTTAGCTAGGAAGTGTACTAGAATAAGGAATCAAAAGATAAACGATAGCTATAGTTTAGATAATAGCAAGAAAGTATACTAAAATAAGGAAGCGAAAAGAAACGGGAAAGTAGACAGTACAATAAAGTCCGTGCTACATCTGTATACAGTTTTAAATATAAGATTAACAACTAGGCTAAGATACAACAGATAAACAATAGGAGAGTAACAACGAGGCTAAGATACAACAGATAAACAATAGAAAGGAGAGTAACAACTAGGCTAAGGAACAACAGATAAACAAAAGAAAGAAGAGTAACAACTAAGCTAAGATACAACATATAAACAAAAGAAAGAAGAGTAACAACTAGGCTCAGATACAACAGATAAACAAAAGAAAGAAGAGTAACAACTAGGCTAGGATACAACAGATAAACAATAGAAAGGAGAGTCACAATTAGGCTTAGATACAACATATAAACAATAGAAAGAAGAGTAACAACTAGGCTAAGATACAACAGATAAACAATAGAAAGAAGAGTAACAACTTGGCTAAAATACAACAGATAAACAATAGAAAGAAGAGTAACAACTAGGCTAAGATACAACAGATAAACCGACGATATTATGTGGTTATTGACTTGAAGTTTTTGGAGTTCCATTTATGTATTATAAACAGTTCTTACCAAATTGGACACAAAACCGTTTTTCCTGTCTTTCCACACACATCTCGTATGGCTCTAAACAGGGGTCCTTTTCGCATGGTCCACCAAACTGTATGAGCATATAAATAATAATTAAATCCTAACTGCAGATTAAGTAGCAAAAACATCAATAGTTTTGGCTTTTGCGAATCACTGATGATAGAAAATGAAAAGTTCGGGTTTGAAGAAGCTTATATTACAAAAAATGCATTTTCTGTCTGTTTATTGTTTGTTTTGGTGTTTTTTAAAACTAACAACAGTAATATTTGTTTTATTGTTCCTTCGGCTAGTACAAAATGTATACCAAGAAGTCATAATAAACAGGAAGCAAGCTGCATAACGACTATGTAAAAGAATGTATGGTGTAGGTACTGGTACAGTGTTAGCAAATTGACTAGACATGTGTTGTGAAGGTGTTTTATTATGTGTTGTGAAGGTAGTGTATTGTTTGTTGTGAAGGTAGTGTAATATGTGTTCTGAAGGTAGTGTATAATGTGTTGTGAAGGTTGTGTAGTATGTATTATGTAGATGATGTATTATGCGTTGTGAAGGGAGTGTATTGTTTGTTGTGACGATAATTGTATTGTGTGTTATAAATGTATTACATTATGTATTATGCTTTTGATGTATTTTGTGTTGTGAAGGCAATGTATTTTGTGCTGTGAAGGGAATGTTTTATGTGTTGTGAAGGTTGTTTATTATGTGTTGTGAAGGTTGTTTATTATGTGTTGTGAATGTAGTGTATTATGTGTGTGGAAATAGTGTATAATGTGTTTTGAGGGTATGTATTATGTGTTGTAAAGATTGTGTATTATGTGTTTTGAAGGTAGTGTATTATGTGTTGTAACGGTAGTGTATTTTTTTGTTGTGACGGTAGTGTATTATATGATGTGAAGGTAGTGTATTATGTGTTGTGACAGTAGTGTATTATGTGTTGTGAAGGTTGTGTAATATGTGTCCTGACGGTATTGTATTATGTGTTGTGACGGTAGTGTATTATGTGTCCTGACGGTAGTGTATTATGTGTTGTGACGGTAGTGTATTACATGTTGTGACGGTAGTGTATTATGTGTTGTGACGGTAGTGTATTACATGTTGTGACGGTAGTGTATTATGTGTTGTGAAGGTTGTGTACATGTAATATGAGTTGTGACGGTAGTGTATTATATGTTGTGATGGTAGTGTATTATGAGTTGTGACGGTAGTGTATTATGTGTTGTGACGGTAGTGTATTATGTGTTGTGAAGGTAGTGTATTACATGTTGTGACGGTAGTGTATTATGTGTTGTGACGGTAGTGTATTATGTGTTGTGACGGTAGTGTATTATGTGTTGTGACGGTAGTGTATTATGTGTTGTGACGGTAGTGTATTATGTGTTGTGACGGTAGTGTATTATGTGTTGTGACGGTAGTGTATTATGTGTTGTGACGGTAGTGTATTATGTGTTGTGACGGTAGTGTATTATGTGTTGTGACATAAGTGTATTATGTGTCCTGACGGTAGTGTATTATGTGTCCTGACGGTAGTGTATTATATGTTGTGACGGTAGTGCAATATGTGTTGTGACGGTAGTATATTATGTGTTGTGAAGGTAGTGTATTATGTGTTGTGACGGTAGTGTATTATGTGTTGTGACGGTAGTGTATTTTATAATGTGATGGTATTGTATTGTGTGTTGTGACAGTAGTGTATTATGTGTTGTGACGGTAGTGTATTTTGTGTTGTGACGGTAGTGTATTATATGTTGTGAAGGTAGTGTATTATATGTTGTGAAGGTAGTGTATTATGTATTGTGACAGTAGTGTATTATGTGTTGTGAAGGTAGTGTATTGTATTGTGTTGTGTTGTTTTTGTATTATGTTTTATATATATGGTAAATTATCCACGGAACAAAGGTTATTGAACGACCATTTTCATAGATGTATTATGCACCTGACGAACATCTTGAGGGCTGGTATCGGACTGGAGGATAGATATGGGGATATCATACCGTAGTGGTAATATTGTTGACTGTTTTATATATTGATTTTTACACAAAGCAAATGAAGACATAAAATTATTGCTTTTTCTAAACAAAATAAACAACTTTCTAGGTGCAGTTAAATGTTCGAACTTTCAAATTGTAATAAATAAAAAGTAAGGTTTTTCCGTTTTATGTATATATTTCATTCGTAAGACAGAATATTCCGATATTTTCCACTCATGCTGCGTGTTCGCACTCGTAAAAAATATCGGTATTCTGCCATAAATGTTCTTCATCTTGAAACCATTGATTATCGGGCAAATATATTGTACATTATAATGTACATAATATCTATAACACAGATAATGTATAACCTTGCACATATAAGCGCATAGACGTTTGACACTATGTGCCATACAGGCTTTCTGTTTTAAATACACGAAATAGTACTGAGAGAAAGTATGGATGATAAACTATACTTATTTAATGTAGTGAATTTTGAGTCTCATTTAAGTGCTGAAAATCAAAATGTGTTAAGATAGAGAGTTTACAGGGCTGGTCTTTGTCCGGTAAAAATGTACCTACTTTTTTATTAATGCATTATTGAATAAAATTGAAAAAATAAATAAAAATGATGCAGTAATTGTTGACTTTAAAGTTAAAATCCCAACTCAAGCGGATGACGGATATATTGTTAGTACAAGGTTTTAAAGTCTATAGAAGTGACCGGTGAGCACTGCATTACTAGTGGATATTCACCTTCACATTAACCACAGGTACATGTAGTACTGTTTTAGACACACTATGTCTATCAAATGTTTATGAATGTCTGCTATTTTTAGTATGATATTATACATGTGGGAATAGTGCCATATTGCAAAAGATGTAATTAACAAAACCACCAGAGCTTGTGACCAGTTAATGTCTCTACTTTGTCTCTACTTATTCTGGTACTCCACAGGGTGCGTTCAACACTCCCGTCCTTCCTACATTATGTAGTGTAATTAGAGTTAACCCGTATGCCGTATATGGATGAGAACTTTGGTTGTTTACCAAAAGTGAAGTATAAATGTTACAAAGGGTACAAAAATATCCCGTGGAATGTGTACAAGGGGTTGACAAAAGAGCCAGTATTAAAACAGTTTTTTTCATTACTAGGCTGAACAAGTATTTCATCTGATACTGAAATTAGTAGTTATTATTTCTCGGACGATACACGATATGGACACTGGTCTGCTAGCTAGTAGTTATTATTTCTCGGACGATACACGATATGGACTCTGGTCTGCTAGCTAGTAGTTATTATTTCTCGGACGAATACACGATATGGACACTGGTCTACTAGCTAGTAGTTATTATATCTCGGACGAATACACGAAATGGACACTGGTCTGCTAGCTAGTAGTTATTATTTCTCGGACGATACACGATATGGACACTGGTCTGCTAGCTAGTAGTTATTATTTCTCGGACGAATACACGATATGGACACTGGTCTGCTAGCTAGTAGTTATTATTTCTCGGACGATACACGATATGGACACTGGTCTGCTAGCTAGTAGTTATTATTTCTCGGACGAATACACGATATGGACACTGGTCTGCTAGCTAGTAGTTATTATTTCTCGGACGATACACGATATGGACACTGGTCTGCTAGCTAGTAGTTATTATTTCTCGGACGATACACGATATGGACACTGGTCTGCTAGCTAGTAGTTATTATTTCTCGGACGATACACGATATGGACACTGGTCTGCTAGCTAGTAGTTATTATTTCTCGGACGATACACGATATGGACACTGGTCTGCTAGCTAGTAGTTATTATTTCTCGGACGATACACGATATGGACACTGGTCTGCTAGCTAGTAGTTATTATTTCTCGGACGATACACGATATGGACACTGGTCTGCTAGCTAGTAGTTATTATTTCTCGGACGATACACGATATGGACACTGGTCTGCTAGCTAGTAGTTATTATTTCTCGGACGAATACACGATATGGACACTGGTCTGCTAGCTAGTAGTTATTATTTCTCGGACGATACACGATATGGACACTGGTCTGCTAGCTAGTAGTTATTATTTCTCGGACGAATACACGATATGGACACTGGTCTGCTAGCTAGTAGTTATTATTTCTCGGACGATACACGATATGGACACTGGTCTGCTAGCTAGTAGTTATTATTTCTCGGACGAATACACGATATGGACACTGGTCTGCTAGCTAGTAGTTATTATTTCTCGGACGATACACGATATGGACACTGGTCTGCTAGCTAGTAGTTATTATTTCTCGGACGAATACACGATATGGACACTGGTCTGCTAGCTAGTAGTTATTATTTCTCGGACGATACACGATATGGACACTGGTCTGCTAGCTAGTAGTTATTATTTCTCGGACGATACACGATATGGACACTGGTCTGCTAGCTAGTAGTTATTATTTCTCGGACGATACACGATATGGACACTGGTCTGCTAGCTAGTAGTTATTATTTCTCGGACGATACACGATATGGACACTGGTCTGCTAGCTAGTAGTTATTATTTCTCGGACGATACACGATATGGACACTGGTCTGCTAGCTAGTAGTTATTATTTCTCGGACGATACACGATATGGACACTGGTCTGCTAGCTAGTAGTTATTATTTCTCGGACGATACACGATATGGACACTGGTCTGCTAGCTAGTAGTTATTATTTCTCGGACGAATACACGATATGGACACTGGTCTGCTAGCTAGTAGTTATTATTTCTCGGACGATACACGATATGGACACTGGTCTGCTAGCTAGTAGTTATTATTTCTCGGACGATACACGATATGGACACTGGTCTGCTAGCTAGTAGTTATTATTTCTCGGACGATACACGATATGGACACTGGTCTGCTAGCTAGTAGTTATTATTTCTCGGACGATACACGATATGGACACTGGTCTGCTAGCTAGTAGTTATTATTTCTCGGACGATACACGATATGGACACTGGTCTGCTAGCTAGTAGTTATTATTTCTCGGACGATACACGATATGGACACTGGTCTGCTAGCTAGTAGTTATTATTTCTCGGACGATACACGATATGGACACTGGTCTGCTAGCTAGTAGTTATTATTTCTCGGACGATACACGATATGGACACTGGTCTGCTAGCTAGTAGTTATTATTTCTCGGACGAATACACGATATGGACACTGGTCTGCTAGCTAGTAGTTATTATTTCTCGGACGATACACGATATGGACACTGGTCTGCTAGCTAGTAGTTATTATTTCTCGGACGAATACACGATATGGACACTGGTCTGCTAGCTAGTAGTTATTATTTCTCGGACGATACACGATATGGACACTGGTCTGCTAGCTAGTAGTTATTATTTCTCGGACGAATACACGATATGGACACTGGTCTGCTAGCTAGTAGTTATTATTTCTCGGACGATACACGATATGGACACTGGTCTGCTAGCTAGTAGTTATTATTTCTCGGACGAATACACGATATGGACACTGGTCTGCTAGCTAGTAGTTATTATTTCTCGGACGATACACGATATGGACACTGGTCTGCTAGCTAGTAGTTATTATTTCTCGGACGAATACACGATATGGACACTGGTCTGCTAGCTAGTAGTTATTATTTCTCGGACGATACACGATATGGACACTGGTCTGCTAGCTAGTAGTTATTATTTCTCGGACGAATACACGATATGGACACTGGTCTGCTAGCTAGTAGTTATTATTTCTCGGACGATACACGATATGGACACTGGTCTGCTAGCTAGTAGTTATTATTTCTCGGACGAATACACGATATGGACACTGGTCTGCTAGCTAGTAGTTATTATTTCTCGGACGATACACGATATGGACACTGGTCTGCTAGCTAGTAGTTATTATTTCTCGGACGAATACACGATATGGACACTGGTCTGCTAGCTAGTAGTTATTATTTCTCGGACGATACACGATATGGACACTGGTCTGCTAGCTAGTAGTTATTATTTCTCGGACGAATACACGATATGGACACTGGTCTGCTAGCTAGTAGTTATTATTTCTCGGACGATACACGATATGGACACTGGTCTGCTAGCTAGTAGTTATTATTTCTCGGACGAATACACGATATGGACACTGGTCTGCTAGCTAGTAGTTATTATTTCTCGGACGATACACGATATGGACACTGGTCTGCTAGCTAGTAGTTATTATTTCTCGGACGAATACACGATATGGACACTGGTCTGCTAGCTAGTAGTTATTATTTCTCGGACGATACACGATATGGACACTGGTCTGCTAGCTAGTAGTTATTATTTCTCGGACGAATACACGATATGGACACTGGTCTGCTAGCTAGTAGTTATTATTTCTCGGACGATACACGATATGGACACTGGTCTGCTAGCTAGTAGTTATTATTTCTCGGACGATACACGATATGGACACTGGTCTGCTAGCTAGTAGTTATTATTTCTCGGACGATACACGATATGGACACTGGTCTGCTAGCTAGTAGTTATTATTTCTCGGACGATACACGATATGGACACTGGTCTGCTAGCTAGTAGTTATTATTTCTCGGACGATACACGATATGGACACTGGTCTGCTAGCTAGTAGTTATTATTTCTCGGACGATACACGATATGGACACTGGTCTGCTAGCTAGTAGTTATTATTTCTCGGACGATACACGATATGGACACTGGTCTGCTAGCTAGTAGTTATTATTTCTCGGACGAATACACGATATGGACACTGGTCTGCTAGCTAGTAGTTATTATTTCTCGGACGATACACGATATGGACACTGGTCTGCTAGCTAGTAGTTATTATTTCTCGGACGAATACACGATATGGACACTGGTCTGCTAGCTAGTAGTTATTATTTCTCGGACGATACACGATATGGACACTGGTCTGCTAGCTAGTAGTTATTATTTCTCGGACGAATACACGATATGGACACTGGTCTGCTAGCTAGTAGTTATTATTTCTCGGACGATACACGATATGGACACTGGTCTGCTAGCTAGTAGTTATTATTTCTCGGACGATACACGATATGGACACTGGTCTGCTAGCTAGTAGTTATTATTTCTCGGACGATACACGATATGGACACTGGTCTGCTAGCTAGTAGTTATTATTTCTCGGACGATACACGATATGGACACTGGTCTGCTAGCTAGTAGTTATTATTTCTCGGACGATACACGATATGGACACTGGTCTGCTAGCTAGTAGTTATTATTTCTCGGACGATACACGATATGGACACTGGTCTGCTAGCTAGTAGTTATTATTTCTCGGACGATACACGATATGGACACTGGTCTGCTAGCTAGTAGTTATTATTTCTCGGACGATACACGATATGGACACTGGTCTGCTAGCTAGTAGTTATTATTTCTCGGACGAATACACGATATGGACACTGGTCTGCTAGCTAGTAGTTATTATTTCTCGGACGATACACGATATGGACACTGGTCTGCTAGCTAGTAGTTATTATTTCTCGGACGAATACACGATATGGACACTGGTCTGCTAGCTAGTAGTTATTATTTCTCGGACGATACACGATATGGACACTGGTCTGCTAGCTAGTAGTTATTATTTCTCGGACGAATACACGATATGGACACTGGTCTGCTAGCTAGTAGTTATTATTTCTCGGACGATACACGATATGGACACTGGTCTGCTAGCTAGTAGTTATTATTTCTCGGACGATACACGATATGGACACTGGTCTGCTAGCTAGTAGTTATTATTTCTCGGACGATACACGATATGGACACTGGTCTGCTAGCTAGTAGTTATTATTTCTCGGACGATACACGATATGGACACTGGTCTGCTAGCTAGTAGTTATTATTTCTCGGACGATACACGATATGGACACTGGTCTGCTAGCTAGTAGTTATTATTTCTCGGACGATACACGATATGGACACTGGTCTGCTAGCTAGTAGTTATTATTTCTCGGACGATACACGATATGGACACTGGTCTGCTAGCTAGTAGTTATTATTTCTCGGACGATACACGATATGGACACTGGTCTGCTAGCTAGTAGTTATTATTTCTCGGACGAATACACGATATGGACACTGGTCTGCTAGCTAGTAGTTATTATTTCTCGGACGATACACGATATGGACACTGGTCTGCTAGCTAGTAGTTATTATTTCTCGGACGAATACACGATATGGACACTGGTCTGCTAGCTAGTAGTTATTATTTCTCGGACGATACACGATATGGACACTGGTCTGCTAGCTAGTAGTTATTATTTCTCGGACGAATACACGATATGGACACTGGTCTGCTAGCTAGTAGTTATTATTTCTCGGACGATACACGATATGGACACTGGTCTGCTAGCTAGTAGTTATTATTTCTCGGACGATACACGATATGGACACTGGTCTGCTAGCTAGTAGTTATTATTTCTCGGACGATACACGATATGGACACTGGTCTGCTAGCTAGTAGTTATTATTTCTCGGACGATACACGATATGGACACTGGTCTGCTAGCTAGTAGTTATTATTTCTCGGACGATACACGATATGGACACTGGTCTGCTAGCTAGTAGTTATTATTTCTCGGACGATACACGATATGGACACTGGTCTGCTAGCTAGTAGTTATTATTTCTCGGACGATACACGATATGGACACTGGTCTGCTAGCTAGTAGTTATTATTTCTCGGACGATACACGATATGGACACTGGTCTGCTAGCTAGTAGTTATTATTTCTCGGACGAATACACGATATGGACACTGGTCTGCTAGCTAGTAGTTATTATTTCTCGGACGATACACGATATGGACACTGGTCTGCTAGCTAGTAGTTATTATTTCTCAGACGAATACACGATATCAACACTGGTCTGCTAGCTAGTAGCTATTATATCTCGGACGATACACGATATGGACACTGGTCTGCTAGCTAGTAGTTATTATTTCTCGGACGATACACGATATGGACACTGGTCTGCTAGCTAATAGCTATTATTTCTCGGACGAATACACGATATTGACACTGGTCTGCTATTTAGTAGCTATTATTTCTCGGACGATACACGAAATGGACACTGGTCTGCTAGCTAGTAGGTATTATTTCTCGGACGATACACGATAGGACACTGGTCTGCTAGCTAGTAGTTATTATATCTCGGACGATACACGATATGGACACTGGTTTGCTAGCTAGTAGTTATTATTTCTCGGACGATACACGATATCAACACTGGTCTGCTAGCTAGTAGTTATTATTTCTCGTACGAATACATGATATGGACACTGGTCTGCTAGCTATTTATAGGTTGTTATAGGGTTTAGCGTCTTATTAACAGTTTATTTTAAGGACATTACTTGCTAACACATAGAATATCTGACATTAGATTCGTAATGAACAATGTACAATACTGACTCAAAGCAGTTATCATTATGTATCTTCAGAAATATTCATTGTATCATATTTTATTCATAAGATGCCAAAATGTAGTCCCCTTTTCCTTTTAAGCTTCCTTTGTGATGTTTGTATACGTGGCTACTCTGTTTATATAATCATGTTGGGAAAGAAAATTAAATAATCTAATCTTGCTTGTAACAAGTATTTGCATTGGTTTACAAATTTATGCTATCAGCCCATAACGTAAAAATATGACGTCACCGTTTGTAACGTCGCTTTTGATTGTCTGATACTGCAGCGCAATAATTTCTAAGAGAAAATAGTTCATCAATAAAAGTGGATTTCCACAGGGATTGTGTATAGTAGATTAAATTATAAGGATTAACTTGAATATATTTTTCATGATAAATATATATCATGATCCTTACATGTAAATATACAGCGTATCATCAGTTATTAATTCAGAATATTATGTTGATAAAACTAGTTTATCATATGTAGGTATGTGGGGCATGGACATTCTACCCGAGGGTGTAAAATGTGAATCAGAAACGAGGCTTGCCGAGGTTCTGATACTGTATTTATTGGTTTATGAAAAGTTCTTGTTACACAACCAATCAGTGTTTCTATGTGACGTTTCGATGACTAGTACGGTAGTACTCTGTCACCTTCATTAGATAAATGACCAATAAAGCGTATGTACACAATGGTGTTAAATGTGTACGAGTTGTCCAAAATCGATGTTGATTCGCTGTAAGCGTATGTACAATAGTTGTTCAATGTGTACCGAAATGACTCGATTCAGCTACGCTTTGTTTAATATTTTGTCATAGATGTGCAAGAGTCTATGACCCCCTCATCTCGATTTAAAACTGGCCAACTGCGGCGTATCCAGATGGTTTCCTTTTATCTGCCGCTTTAACAGATTGTTCTTTCTGTCCAATACTTTGGAGTTATCCCAGTTAATTACATGATTATTCTGTGTGGCATGGTCTGTGATTGCCGATTTACTTATCTTCGACTCTGACTGCTTCCTTTCTTAGAAAATTTCCTTCCTTCATTAATTTCCGTATCTTTACGGTGTTCACCAAGGCGGACCTCAAATCGCCTTTCAGTCTCTCAAATATACCATTCGTCGCAGTTTTTGCCTCCGATTTTGTTGACGCATTCTGCGATGTTTTCTTGTCCTTAGGGTGTACAAGGATATTACGAAGCGTCTGTTCGGGCTTCATGGTTGTTGCTATGCCATGACTGCGATATATCCTCTGGATATACCTTTTATATACGGGATAACCACTTGACCTTTGGTTTTGTTCTAATCCTTGATTGGCCTTTTCTTGTTCGTCCCCTTACTTTGACAGTACATGTTAGGTCCCATTCCGGATAAGCACAAGTTCTCATTGCCCTAGAGATGTGATTCTGCTCTTGTGGTTTTGTCCTGTTGTTCTGTGCCTATTGTATCACATCTGTTGAGCAATGTGCGTACGACGCCTAACTTCTGGTGCGACGGTGGTGAGATTTGAAGTTCAGGTATTGGTCCGCATGGGCCTTTTTTTATAGACCAGTGTCTAGGAAGGGCATTGTGCCGTTGGTTTCTTCCTCACATGTAAATTTGATGTCGTTAATGGCATCTATGGTGTTGATATGAGTGGTCAAATCCTTCTGTGACCCCTTCTGATTATCTCAAGTATATCGTCGATATATCGTTATCGTGTATGGGGACAGTGGCTATTGTTTCTTGCTCCAGATGTTCCATGACAAATTGGCCACAATGGGAGATACTTGACGAACCATAACAGTGCTGAAGCGTTGTTGATAGATGTTGTTTCGGAAACTAAAAAATGTTGTTGTCAGCACAAATTCCAGCATTTGTGGACAAACGCGTACACATTTTACACCTTCGTGTGCATACGCTTCACTGGTCATTTGTCTGATGGAGGTGACAGAGTACATACCGTAATATTTACATTTCTACTGAACTTGGACTCAATATACCTACTTAACATTTTAAAGGTTATTTTTCAATTAACTTTTCAGTTGGCGTATGAATACATCAGCATATTATCAACCTGATTACTCTGTTATTCCGCGGTGAATGATGACGTCATCAGTTTTGATACCTTCTGTGGTGTTAGACTTGCACAAGACCGATATTTCAGAAATTATCCGAACAAATATCAATATCACTCTGAATGTAAATATAAGGATAGAATCCCATTTTGTTGGGTCTTGAGACAATTCAAAATGAAATGCTTCTCAGTTCATAAAATTTGTCTCAAGACCAATTGAGGTTTATACCCATAAACCTCAACAAAACAGAATTCAATTCTTAAACAGTCATCGAAACGTCACCTAGAAACACGATTTGGTTGTGTGTAACAAGAACTTTCATTGGACCTAAGGGTCTGTTTAATTGATTAAATAAATTATAATAAAATATTATACAAAAAGTCCCTTATTATTTTTTATATGGAAAATGAATAAGAAGTAACAATGTATAGTACACTGTGTGTTATTTAATAGTTCAAGTTCTTTATTAACTTTGAGTCTTGCGACTCATCAGTGTAACACATATACATGATATATATATATATATATATATATATA
>NW_018403868.1:1880-13289 GCF_002113885.1 Mizuhopecten yessoensis | reverse complement strand
CATTGTTTCTTAAAATACCACCATTTCTAAAAACCAGCACTTTTGTTTTATCTGTATTGACCGTTAGATCCCACTTTTTTGTAAATGCTTCTAAAGAATTTAACATGTCTTGCAAGCCTTCTGGTGTTTCAGAAAAAATTACCATGTCATCTGCGTACATCAGCAGGAACAGATTTAAAGTTTGAATTTCTATCGATGGACAGTTGTCAATTAAAAATTGCATCTCACAGTCATTTACATATAATGAAAACAATAATGGAGACAAAATTTCCCCTTGAAGCAATCCGTTTACACAATTGAAGAAGTCAGATAATGAACCATTATACTTAACACAACATAATAGTGAATACTCATTGAAAATGTATTACCTTAAACATTTAACGGTGTATCTAATAGCTAATGTATTGTCTATGTAATGCCAAGTGTATTGTCAATTTAACATATAGTGTTTTACATGTATCTATTTCATAGCTATCATTTTATCTAATTAATAGATAGCATTTTATCTAATTAACAGACAGTGTTTTATCTAATTAACGTAAAGTATTTTGTTTAATTAACAGAGTCTTTTATATAATTATTAGATAGTGTTTTATCTAATTAATAGATAGTGTTTATTCATTAGATTATATATTATTTTATCTAATTAAGAGATAGTGTTCAATTTAATTGATAGACAGTATTTTATGGACTTGATAGGTAGTGTTTTATTTAATTGATAGGCAGTGTTTAATCTACTTAATAGATAGTGTTTTATCTTATTAATAAATACAATGTAACATGACATTATATCTTTTATATCGATATTTTGCACCACTGAAGAATTCTTAATGGGCGAAATGCCAATATGATGAAGTAGAAATCTTTGTTTTCATCTTCTTGCATTGATACTCTTTATCATACATGTATATAATCGATTATAAAACTGTCTCTTTTTATCAGGAAGATAACATTACCTGTTTTTAGTGCGCATATTGATATTATCGGAGTAAACTAGACCGCACATTGATAAAAACCGGACTGACCTTTATATTACCGGACTAGCCGAGATTCTACGTTGATATTAATGGACTAGTCTAGACCCTGCGTTAATATTACCGGACTGACCTTTATATTACCGGACTTGCCTGGATCCTACGTTGATATTACCTGACTGACCTTTATATTACCGGACTAGCCTAGATCCTGCGTTAATATTACCTGACTGACCTTTATATTACCGGACTTGCCTGGATCCCACGTTGATATTACCTGACTGACCTTTATATTACCGGACTAGCCGAGATTCTACGTTGATATTAATGGACTAGTCTAGACCCTGCGTTAATATTACCGGACTGACCTTTATATTACCAGACTTGCCTGGATCCTACGTTGATATGACCTGACTGACCTTTATATTACGGACTAGCCCAGATCCTACGTTAATATCATCAAACTAGAATTGCAGTAAGGAAATTGTTATTAACATTTGAATGAGCTAGATCTTTTATTTCAGAAGATTTGACGATATGACGATACTTACTCCTGCCCAGGTGTCCCTTGTGCTGTATAAAAAATCCTCGTCCTCGACAGACTCTGGAGTAGACGAACTCTCGACAAGAACTTGACAAAGCAAATGTCTTCTGTTGAAATTGAAGCTCGAACAATTTGTTGCCCGAAAGCATGTTTCTGCACACATCTTAATCCCGGTTTTGTTCATATGCAACAAGACATCGCTGTCCAAGTAGGCGCCCTTCGTAATAGCCAGGGAAACATTTGATGGTATTTTGATTGCATTTATGGTGTTTAAAAATAATAAGAACAAAATGTTCACATACACCAGATTAAGGTTTTGTCTGTTTCCTAACGCCAATGGCATGGTTGCCTGTAAATAGATTATGTTGCGATTTCAAAGAATATATCACGTAGGTAAATAGGTAATAATCAATATAAGCACTTCTATAATACTTAGTAATACAAACAACGAAAAAATACTTCCTTACTTCTCCACCTTTCCCTGCATCAATTGATTTTGAAATACATGTACATTCCGTAACTAACACTTTTTACTTCAAACATGAATTATCCATTTCTGAAGGGATAAATCAGTGAAGCAAGTATTTGTTAGAGGACAATCGAGATAAGTATCTGTTAAGCGAAACAAGGTCGCGAAATTTTCAAAATGAAAAACACCAAAGCGTATCCTGGTAATATATATGTTTACGTGATATCAGTATTCTGTAAATAGTCTCCTGTGACGCGGATTAATAACCTTACGCTCACATTATATTTATGTTATGGTGATGTTTTAACAAAGACAATTAACTCAGTTGTCATCAGTGAACACAAGGGAGATAGCAGAGGAATAATGACCTCCTACCCCTGCCGTGTTGTCCCCAGCCGTTCATACTCTGTTATATACAGGTACACTGTAGACTACTACACTTACTGTGTAACAACGACAGGTTAATTATATAGCCAATCTGATAACAAAACACAACATACCATAGCATCAACAAGCAACTTGAAAATGAAAAATAAATAAATAAAAGCCTTGAACTAATGCTCTTTCATACAAAGGTTATGTCGAGAACAAAACCACTGTTTCAGACAGCGATCACAAAACTAAGGAGCGATGCACAATGATAACGTCTAGCATTTAACAAGAATATGAGGTGCTAGGAACACGCCATATCAAATGATAATTATGAATTCATTTTTTTTTCTACTAACCAACCAGTCAACCCACCATAGCATGATTTACATATTTTTCTTACTTACCGCCATGCGTAGCATATGTAGATTAGGATTGCTCTTGACCCAGTGTTTGATATGTTAATTTTAAACAGGAGCAGGCTTTCGACTCCTCATTTGGTATATTTAATTATTGATGAGGATATCCGTTGTGGCTACATTGTAATGATCAAAAGGTTCATTGTACGATTTAGTTGTAAAATATGTTAGTATGTAAGTTTGTGTGTATGAGTTTTCCCAAATATCTAATACCATATACAGAGCAATATTTATATAATATTTTGACGTGATCACCTTTTGAAAGAAATTCCTTGAATTTTATTTAAAGCCTTTCATGGGCTTTCTCTATTTCCCGCGGAAACAGTTTGTTCATTCTTTATAGTTTTCCCGTATTTGTTTTGCGTTTTTAGTACCTTGTCAAGTGCCTTTTGGAAATAAAAATTGACGATTATCGGTGTTTGACCTTTGCTAGATAACTTACCCAACCTATGAACGTCAACGAGTTCGATATGTTGATCAATGTCCAGCTGTCTATCTAGGAACTTTCTTATAACAGCTTCAGTGTCCTCGCGATCACGTTCGTAGATACCAGAACAAAATAGGGTTATATTTCATTGATCGGCACTTAGATCAGTAAAAAGGTCTGTCATTTCATCGTTTCTTTCTGCCACATCCAAAGGAACCTTTTTTCTGTTTCGGCTTTATACTAGTTGAAATCTCCTTGAACTATATTTATCTGATTTGCTTATTAAATAGCTTGATCACGTATGTTTTCAATATTTAGTTCACCTTTCTGACACTTTTCTTTGACGCAGACTTTAACCTTTGCAAGACCATTTAGACCCTAATCGTACTCCGAGAAACGAACATTTAACTGCGAGTTCTAATCGTACTCCGAGAAACGAACATTTAATTGCGAGTTCTAATCGTACTCCGAGAAACGAACATTTAACTGCGAGTTTTCGTTTCTTTCAACGCATGTTACCCTGACAGACAACTTTGGGTCAAAGATTGTATCGATACGTTTTATAGCGGTATCGAATTGATCAAGCTAGGTACTGGTTGATAAATTCCTCTCCGTTACAAGAGCATACAGGCTCATTCCGGACTGGAGCGTTCGGGCTCTGTTTGGACAGTTGTGACAGACCACGCCGATGCAAACTTCCATGTCAATGGCGATCTCATTGATAGTTTTATTCAAACGAGGCTACAATAGCATAAGCTTACGGATCATGACAAGTGGTGTTAACAGATGCGGAACGCACTTGCCACTTCCACATTATAGTACAGATTAAAGATTGTTATGTGGGCTGTTAACGTATATGCTTTTTCCATACAAAGTCTTTTTTCTGCGAACGCTTTGGATGCATGCATTTGCCCTTCGGCGAACACGCCACGGCCTATGTGGGAAAAATGTCCAATTTCAGCAGGTAAGCATTAAATCTTGGTTGGAATAATTATGATGGGATTGCGATTAGATGGTGTAAGAATTTAAGATTCTGTACCATCCCTATAGCCAGAATGGCAGGGCCTAAATGGGAAAAATGCATTGGTAATATTTATAATAGCTTCCTCTCAAGGATAATCAGTTATGCACAATGTACTACAAGGGCAAGAAGGAAAATTGGCTGCATACCAAAACGTTTTTCATTAAGATATAAATTCAATTTATTTGAATACTTTTTATTTTGTTCGTGACATACAAAACTATTCAGCAACGTAAACTACATTGTTACTACTGTCACTATTATTCAAGACCTTTCCAACAGAAATAATTAAGACAAAATCACATGCAGTGGTACAAGGATCCTTTACCGCCTTCTCCTCAACAAAGAGGTTGGTATCAACCCTATTGGTTATACCCCCACCCTCATCCCCGACCCCACCCCCACTCCCACTGGGGTACAGGGGAAGGGCCAAAAAGGGTCTGATAAAGGTTAACGGTCGTTTGCGCAAACCCAGCTAACTATACTTCTTGTACCTCTACGAAGTAATCCACCCTTACACGTTTGGGTTGGTTGTGGTTTTATATGGTTTAACGTCCTATTAACAGCTAAGGTCATTTAAGGAGGTGCCTCCATGTGTGTTGTGCATGCGTAATTGCGTATATGTGTGCCGGAGACAATTTATGTTGATGTAAGTGCCTCCTTGTGATAGCGCGGATCTGATGCCGACTTTATAGCGCTATCTCACTGGAATAACATGCCAAAGGCACCCAGCACATCATTCCGCACGGTCACATTATACTGACAACGTCCGCCCTAACAAGTGCGCTACGCTAGCGACATAGGTCGCTTGGGTCTCCGGGTGAAAACAACGTGCAAAGTTGCTACGTTCGCGACACGATTTCTCACCCCAGCTCTCAATCGGGGTATTGTCTGATGTTTCTCACCCCAGCTCTCAATCGGGGTACTGTCTGATGTTTTTCAACCCAGCTCTCAATCGGGGTACTGTCTGATTTTTTCATCCAAGATGTTTGATCTTTTCGAATAATTTTATTTTACAACAATAACAAAACTGTTTCTTTACTTTTTTAAACCATCTTTTCTCTGTTAAAAAACTGCAATCCATACATCTGTTAATTAAGAAAAAATGTTTGCTATATGAATTACAATATCATCAATAGTGAAGCGATAACTCCTTACTGATTACCCACGTATTCAGTGAGGAACAAAAAGCACGATTAATTTTCAGTTTGCCTCGGATAAACAACGGATAAACGCTTACCTCTGATAATGTCCTGCAGGTACATATGTATTATGTATTACTATGAATCCGAAATTAGCCTGGAAAATCTACTTATCAACGTGGAATGAGGAATATAAGCTATTGATTAGATGGGAATACCGAATTGATAACAACACGAAGTCAAATTTTATTTATAGTGTTTTGTAAATTAAGGTACCGTTAGAAAAAAAGCGTATCCCCAAAATAAAGACTTTCTTCCTTTCATTCGACAACTTACATATGCTGCTTGTTTCAATCCCTTGTTTTTCGGACTCAATCTCTCATTTTTGTAATAGAGCGAGCTTCTTTAAACTTGCCTAAGTGTACATGTGATAGAGCGAGCTTCTTTAAACTTGCCTAAGTGTACATGTAATAGAGCGAGCTTCTTTAAACTTGCCTTAGTGGACATGTGATAGAGCGAGCTTCTTTAAACTTGCCTCAGTGTACATGTAATAGAGCGAGCTTCTTTAAACTTGCCTCAGTGTACATGTAATAGAGCGAGCTTCTTTAAATTTGCCTAAGTGTACTTGTAATAGAGGGAGCTTCTTTAAACTTGCCTAAGTGTACATGTAATAGAGCGAGCTTCTTTAAACTTGACTAAGTGTACATGTGATAGAGCGAGCTTCTTTAAACTTGCCTCAGTGTACATGTAATAGATGAGCTTCTTTAAACTTGCCTAAGTGTACTTGGAATAGAGTGAGCTTCTTTAAACTTGCCTAAGTGTACTTGGAATAGAGTGAGCTTCTTTAAACTTGCCTACGTGTACATGTAATAGAGCGAGCTTCTTTAAACTTGCCTAAGTGCACATGTAATAGAGCGAGCTTCTTTAAACTTGCCTAAGTGCACATGTAATAGAGCGAGCTTCTTTAAATTTGCCTAAGTGTACTTGTAATAGAGGGAGCTTCTTTAAACTTGCCTAAGTGTACAAGTAATAGATGAGCTTCTTTAAACTTGCCTAAGTGTACATGTAATAGATGAGCTTACATGATGTCAAATGACGAGATGTTTGATGTACAGCATACCTAATATTGGTTGATTGATTGATTTATCTATCATTTTTTCATTTATTCACTTTTGAAATACGCAGCAAAAGTCTTCAAATATCTTCCCATATTCAATTAGACTATGAAAAAAATATTGTTGCTTGATTACGTGGTATGTAAGAATCAATAATACGTCCGTCCAACTTCTTCATACCCACCTGGAACGCATACACGTACAGCATACAGGCATAAGCTCACGCGCGCAAATACAATGCACATGCGCGCACCTTCTTAAACACATTAAAACGCAATATAGTTCACCTAAATTGTAAGGAAATAAACACTTCTTAAATAACATTAACTGTTATTTATTTTTTATTTATTCATTTTCGAATCAGAAGAACTGATTTTGTTTTAATTCCCCTGCAGATATTCGAAACATAGAAAAAAACATTTCACCACAATTTGCGCGCGATAAACCGTATATATAGATAATATGTAAGTCCCATCTAACACAAGACATAGTCAACAATAATGGCAAGAATCCAATGACAAAGGTAACTTAAGTAACAAAGAACACGAACTTTATATTCAACATGAGCCTACTAAAGCAGAAGTGAAATCAGTTGCTCTGGAAGGGTACATACATTTCATTTTAAATCATAAATTTTAACAATATATAGTTGTAACAGGGACCGTTACTTAAGGCGCCCATACTAACCCAGTAGTTGTGAATGATGCTGCAAATAAAAGGATATAATTGAGACTTTTCCAAAGCTAGACTGCAACATCCATTTTGCGGTAGATGTTGACCCATTTAAATTCAGATGAGTAATTTTGTTCGTCTTAAAAAGTCATATGTTTTCCCAAACGAATGTTGTCAAACTAATAATGCATTGAAGGATCATTTTTGATGCAACCAAAACTAAAGATCATATACAATGTAGTACAGTATACATGTAAAAATATCTTGCTATGGTCAGTTATCAGATTTTTTATTGACAAATCAACAACCGGAAGCCATCTCAAGTAATGATATTTTCCATACAACAATGTGTTTATCTTAGCATATGGTCTATACATTAGAATTCACGGCTTTGTGTATAGTCTATTCATTATGACTGAAACTGACAGAAAAGAAGGAAATGTTTGTTCCAGTCTAAATGGAATACATATTTAATCATCAAAGAACATACTAAAACAATCATTCTACTGTCTAATCAGTTGTCAGATTCCCAGACAATTTTTTTGCAATATAAATGGAATTCAGAGATTATGTGTTTGTTCGATACTTTGTTTTCATATAAACAGCAGATGACATTGACAGATAATGTTTTGCAAGACGCAAGGGTATGATATGTGTTCGATGGCAGACTTGGAAAAGGAAGGAAGAAAAACTAAGATGCGAGATTTTTAGTTTGTGTTCAAACTGGTGATTCTAGATTCACAAGAAAACAACTTATTGCAAGATTTGTCGGAACATTTTTGCCCTTTGGTGCAACTGTTTTGGATTGTAAAGAATTCTAAAATGGCAAGATAATAATGTATACTTGATGTATGAACACACATTCCCATAGTTCTTTGACCAACTGGGCATTGGCAGTAGTAATCTTTTATTGGATTATTACCATTTGGTGTCGTGCTGTACTGAATCCAAACATTATATTTAGTCTGGCTTTTGTGTCTGGAACAAACCTGGCAACGGATGAGGTCTTGATACATCCATATTTCATAATCTTTACGAATTCTGACTCTGCTCATTTGGAGAGAGCTGGTTGTTTTCACCCTCTGGGCCAAACAGTTTGTTTCTGTTAGTAGAATCTTCATTTGATGTCCGAGTTCTCTGTCTTTTCTGTCAGTGTCCGGTGATCTTTGATAAATTGGCCCCCGTATCCAATTGAGACATGCAGTCACAATCTTTAGCACCCTACTAAGTGTATCAATGAAGCAATTTGATATTAATTGAGTTCAAAAAACTATCAAATGCTTAATAAGGCAATGAAAAGCCTCTACAATCTATGGGGATTTAGTAACTGTTCTGTCAATGTTAGCCTGTAGATCAGAGTGTTGTCTCTGACCAGTCTTAAAATATGTGTTCATATTGGTATTAATACCAGATACCTCTAACATTGGCAGGACATCTCTAAAACTACGACCAACGACTACATTGTCGTCTTGCTCCAACCATGTGAGCTTGTCTATAATGTTTTTGTAATGCTTGCATCATTTTGGCTTCCATAGAATGGTCATACTGTGTTCAAAATGTAGCCATCTGGTAGAGTTATGCTCATGAATTTAAGATAATTATTCTGGCCACCGTGAGACATTCTCTGAAGCTTATTGAGAGCACTTTTTTAAATATAAATATATATGTACCATCAAGTATGGCAGTCATTCTGAAAATATGTTCCCTCCTCAAATGGTCAGGACGAAAGAACTCTGGAACTGAAGATTTATTCAATGCTTTTACTACAGACTGAAAGGTTTTTGTAATACGAGGCAGAAAAATGCCAAGAGCAGAACACTTAATTACAAGAGATATCAGTTTTTATCTTAACCCAAAACAGTAGAAGAGCATTTTGTGCAGTTTTGGTATATACTGAAGAAGAAAGAAATGGAGCAAATTACATATGGATTTTGAGAAACTGTTATTTGACCAACCTGTTCTAGCTTTGCAGCCAGGGTCATCCAAGAGACAAATGTTGAGAATGAAGGCTGAAGGATTCTTTGACAAGATGTACGACACTTCTAAAAGGTCACCAATTGTTTCAGATGACCACCTTCGTGATTGAGAGTTCAAAGCCTCTCTTCTTTATAGGATAACCTGTGTACAAGGGTTTAGGTCATTGCCAATAAGATGAAATGAATTCATATTGTTTAAACAAAGACAACATTTTATATGTGAACAGGATCCGTAAAACAGGTACTTGATTGTTAAAAAAAAACTACTAGTGGTTTTATCTTAAAAACGTTCTGTTTCAAATTCTCTCTAGTCTCTTTAAGTCAGCATATCCAAAAGCCATTATAGATTTATTTATTTTTACATTTCGTGTACCTTTACATTAAAGAGATTTCGCGAAGATAGGATGACGACCTTCACCAACACATTTACTCTTCATTATGAGATGAATATTAACAATTGAGTATGAAATATCCCCTAAAAACAATGTAAAACCAAAAGTCTGATGATAAAATGTATAAAAAAAACTATAACAAAATGTATAAGAACAAATTCTAAAAAGTGACAAGAAAATAACATTTGATCTCAAAATTGATTGTTAACAAAATATTTATCAATCACGCCAAGTGATGAAATAAATTGAATTTAGAATTGTCTGTGACTTAACATGCACTGAAAGATTTATTGTAGGTTTTCAACGAATTTTGTAACCAATTACTTGTAATCAGGTGTATTTTGGACTGAATTTTTGCAAACATATTTGAAATAACACCACTTCTTCATACTATGAAAATTCTTATGCAAGAATAATAAGAACGAAAAATCCTGTATTTTGAATTAAAATTTTCACAAACGTTCGATTTAACTCACATTTTGGATGATACATCTATTATTACAACACTACATGATAGTAAATGTCCTTTACTCTCATGTAATATGATGCAAAAAATACGATTATTTTTCAGAAAAATACTTTCAGGCTGAAAAAAGGTTGAAACAACAGCATAAATCTCGTAGCACTTCTGAAACAAGATGTATGAGGGGCAGGCTCCTATGTAATTTTAACATAGCTGGAAATAGTCCCTTTATAAAAAAAAAAAGCCTAAATATACCACAATCGCCAAAAATCATGATACCGGATAATATGCCTACTCCTAACACGATTTCTCACCCGGGTGAAAAATCGTGTCGGGGTGAGAAATCGTGTTGCGAACGTAGCAATTTTAGCACGATTTCTTACTCCGGTGACAAATCGTGTCGGGGTGAGAAATCGTGCCATAACACGTGTCTCTCCGAACTCGTCCGTTTTGCTTTACCCTACATGCTTTATTCAGATAACTGTGTGTTCTAACTTATGTACGTGCATAAATAAACTAGATACAAACACAGTCAAGTTTAAGGTATGTATTGGGTGCATAAAGTGAACGTGACAGGGATATCACACAGAATTACAACATAAGCATTGCCGTCACAGTCTAACATACGGTCAATAAGCAACTACCTATACGGCCAGTCACCTAGTCCAGCTGGTCGTAAAACAATCAATTAAAGACATGCTGTTTTTTTAACCAAGGACATAAAAAGATGGAATAAAGGCGAACATCCGAATGTGAAGCTTTGCCACGTCCTGATGATCGGATGGTTCAGCGTTAAAGAAGTCGAAACATAAATATATCTTTATCTTCGAATTGAATCACTTGATCCGAACAAATTTATTTTGACTCGGCTCCAAAATGATCTGTGTTCGTAGATATCGTCATACGAATATTCTGCGGCGTGAAGTGTTGAAGCCGGCCGCCATAGCTTCGATGGCTTACTAGAGTGGACCAATTTCTAAAACAAAAACGATGAAATCATCAAAACATAACGTACACCTCCCTAATGAAAAGATATGTTAGAACATGAACACATGCATATGTAAAAGTCAGGTAATTTTTTATATAGTTTTATACTGTGACCTCACATCGTCCTAGTGAAGTACAATGTCCGACTACGACCTCACATCGTCCCAGTGGAGTACCCTGTACGACTATGACCGCACATCGTCCCAGTGTTGTACAATGTACGACTGTGACCTCACATCGTCCCAGTTGTGTACAATGTACGACTATGACCGCACATCGTCCCAGTGGTGTACAATGTACGACTATGACCTCACATCGTCCCAGTGGTGTACACTGTACGACTATGACCGCACATCGTCCCAGTGGATTACAATGTACGACAATGACCGCACATCGTCCCAGTGGAGTACAATGTCCGACTATGACCTCACACCGTCCT
>NW_018403868.1:0-111 GCF_002113885.1 Mizuhopecten yessoensis | reverse complement strand
CAGTGGTGTACTATGTACATGTACGACTATGACCTCACATCGTCCTAGTGACGTACAATGTACATAAATGTACGACTATGACCTCACATCGTCCCAGTGTAGTACAATGTA